>NC_141157.1:67093637-67108637 GCF_053477565.2 Lygodium microphyllum
CACAAAGCATGTATTTGATATATTATTGATCTCCAAGCTCAAAAAATAGCCCAATTTACAATTAGCACGCTTTAGCTTTTGTGTTTGCTTTTGTCCCACTAAAAAATTAAAGCTATTGGACACCTAAATGTCAAGCGCTTCAATAAATAAGTGCGTCAAAATAAATATTGGCGCCACGCCTAAGATGCGTGCCCATAAAAAATGATCATTTCTTCTAAATAACTTGAATACACGCTATCACCTAGTGCTTCCCAACGCCACCACTGCCTGCTCTACACATCAACTGAAGCATTCACAATTGTTAGAAAATAATAAAATTAAACCGACAAAAGTGAATACCTAGCAGTCTTTAGCTACAAAATAAATAAATTGGTTAGAACTCAATCCTAACCTTAATTTATTACGAGTGCGCACTCTAAACTCATAAACATCCATTAATTTAAATATATATTTTGCGAAATCACCCGCTATGGAATCACCCACTTGCACATTAAATTAACAAGACGCCCGAAAAGGATAGGCGTTCCCATCGACTTTTCGCACAAGGAATCCACCTTGTGTATGAGCCCCGACAATAAATAAAATTTTACGGAATGCACTATGAAATATGCCTCCTGGCATCATTAATAGTGGATGAATTCAATGGAGATAAAGTTAAAGATCAACGAGCCAGAGAACGAGTGGCGTGACAGGAGGCTTGGCTATTAGAAAGGCTTGAGAGGGTGAATGCATTGTTGAATTTGGGGATAGATGCTGTGTCGACCTCAAACATAGAATCTTTTAGGCCTAATGTATCATTCGAGAGAACACCCTCAAAGGAAAGTGAAGTAAACTCATATCAATGGGATCAAGTCGCCTTAGGCACCAGTAGTGTCACTAGGAAAAGGAGTAGACAAAGTGGCAAAAGTAGAGAGAGTGAAACTAATGCTACAATAGGGAGTACTGAACCACCTTTTGATTGGGATTTAGAGTCGAATTTTAGATTGCGCCAACTATTTAAGGAGCCTAAGGAACCTGCGTGGTTGGATATTACCCAAGATTTAGGGTTAGAGCTGTTGTTTAGAGAAACAATGGCTCACAACCCAGTCAGATTAGTTGACTTCACGCAATTTGGGGGACTGTAGGATGAGGATCCCCATGCACATTTGCAAAGATTTGAGGTAACTTTTGTCGCCAATGAGATAGTACGATGACCAAAAGCTTCATATTTTCCCTACAACACTAAAAGATGAAGCAACGAGGTGAATATATATGTGCATTACATGGTTCAAAATAAGGTATTTTTAAAATATAATTTTTATACATTTCTTACATACATAAGGGGGTAACATAAAGAGGTTATTTACATATTGAATAGAAAAGGATTATGTTTTATTCAAGAAAAATGCATAGACAAGGATATTTATAAATAGGCCTTGAACTCACGTGATGTAGAGGTTATACATATAGTAACTTCCCCGAGGTGCTTAATCCTGGAGCTCATCAGCATGTTAGCCTACAATGGATAACTACATTAGCTCATGCTAAAACACATGCTAGATGGTGGGAAGAAGTGCAACTTAGCCAACAATGATGGAGGGACTTATTTAAAGAACCTTAGATGGAATATCCAAGCACTTCAAGTGGGATGTCTAAGAACATGTCTTATATGACCGTTCCTCTAAATCCATCGATAATAGCAAGTCCAAATGTATCAAGGGTACCTTTAAATCCATATACTTCAATTCTAGCCTATATGATGCAGATAGGAATGCCTTCTATGCCGCAATCTCAGTCCCCTCTTGATAAGGCAAAAGTAACTGATATTATTGCAAAATCCCTAAGAAAGTTGAAGGAGGAAATCATGGGTGCAGTGCAAGCACCCTTGAAAGAAATTTATTCGATAACCACACAGTCTTCTAGTGCACAAGAATCCTCGAATAGCTCAACTCCAAATCCACCTAGATCCAATATCTCGTGTGGTAAGTATCATCATGGGTATGGCCATGTGGCTATAGAGTATTTGACACCTTCTAGAGTAATGCTTGACCATCCACCATTCTGCACTTTTTGCCTTAAGATAGGGCATCTAGATACAAATTGTTGGCATAAGATAGGTCAAGAGCAACAACAAGCTCGTTTGATGCAAACAAATTACAATTACATGGATAGTAATAATATGACTTATGTGATTGGACCACCTAATCAACCTTTTAGGCCGAGAGGATTGCCAACTCAAGGTAGATCCCGAGTACCTCGAAATAATTACAATAGTGATGGAAACAGAGGAATAAATTCTCATTTTAGGAGAAATAATGGTACTTTTCGTAATTCAATGAGGCAAAATGGACAACAACGGCCTAGGGGACTGATAATTTGTTATCGATGCCAACAAGAAGGTCACATAGCTACATATTGTCCAAATGCATGTAAAAATCAGGACTATACTCCTCTATGCAGGAGGTGTAGTGGTGAAGGGCATCACAAAGAGAATTTTCCTAAGCGAGAAGATAACAAAACTAATGATAGGGGTAAACAAGTTTCTAATGAACCCTCAACCTCATCCGCAAATTTAATTGAAGTAGAAAAAACAAGGCAAGTGAATGGAGTTAGGTCTAAATTCATACCCCATAGGGTGACCTTTAAGACTGAGACCCCATGATTGGTGCGGTTACTAGAGTGCAAAAGTAGCAACAAGAGGAGCAAGGTTTGGAGGAAGAGAGTCTACAATTAAAAGAAGCAGTGAAGGATAAATCTAAGGATATAGATCCTAATGTAGAGCTGCCTGAGTCAGATTCTCCACAACATTCCTTTGACCATCCATTATTATCTGTGCCTTTGGTAAATCCTAAGATTCAAGTGGGAGTAGCTCCTTTTCTCGAAAGACTAATACCTCCTAAGGAAGGAAGTAAAGAGCAGGCAGAATTCGTGAACAAGACATATGATATTTGGGCTACATCAGAAGAAGTATCTTTGATCATTAACCTTTGACAATGGCTAGAAATAGTGCCTACATGTCAAAAGCAACTTTATCATAAATTATTTCAGCGTTGAAGGAAGAGGATTGAGATTAACGATTTTAAAGGAAGCACAAATTCTTCCAAAAGGAAAACAACTGAGAACATAAAAATAGTAAATTTGTTTGTGGATCCAAGAGCTCCAATTATAGATACTACTATTAATTGCCACTTGCTGAATGAAGTGCAGCTAGATGGTGGCTCAACAGTTAATTTGATGACAGAAAAAACGATGCAAGAATTAGGGTTGAAGAATCTACAACCTACCCATATAGTTTTACATGTGGCTGATAAAAGGAAAGTGATCCCTTTGGGTTTACTTCTCGAAATGTGAAATTTGTGATTATTGGCCTAGAATTTCATGCGAATTACTTAGTAGTTTGCTCATTGTCAAATATCTCTTCATATTCTGTGTTGTTGGGACGACCTTGGCTATACCAAGCAAGGTGCACTCAGGATTGGTATAAAGGTTCAATTGTGATTGGTCCTCGAAATGATCAGGTTAAAATACAAGTTATTTCAAAAGGATTTTTCAAAGAGTCAGGAGATGAGATGGTTAGTGAAATGGATGACAAATCCAACAGTGAGTTTTATGATTCGGAAATGGAGAGGACCGATAATGAAGGGCCTTATGCCGGGTTATTTTAAACATAGTGCCCAACAAGAGTAGAAAAAGTAGAGATAAATATGGTACATCAGCCTCAATGGTAGAACAGATGGGTATTAGGGAATATGCTGTAACATTTTCATCAGACAATGATTCGGATAGTGATATTATTCACTGGTTGTCTACATCTGAAGATACAACCCTAGACTGCTTAATGCTCTCTACAGGGGAAGTGGTATACTTTGATGATTCACTTGAAACATATTCTCGATTATCCATGGATCAGGAAGAAAATGATCAAAAGATACGTTTTTTACGTGTACAGCATGGTGGAAGCGATTTCTATGGATGAATTCGAAGAGAAAGAGATGCCTAAGTTAGTGACATTTAATGTAGATGACATCTCAACAACGTCTTTGGAAAAAATGCGTGAATTTGACACTACTGAGAATAATAATGGCATGCTTGAGAGTAGGGTCTTTGTTGCTTTCCCTTATGAGGAAAATGCTTTACCCTTTGGATTTGAACAATTGCCAGACATAGTTAAAAGAACTTATTGTCACCAGTTAGAAAGAAAGGAAAAAGGACGGAGGAGCACGAATAGGTGCAAACCGTTACAAAGACCAATATCGCATGATGATGAGGATGACTCAGCTTCGGCCTTACATAGTTTTACACAAACATCTAGTGAGCATCATCGTAATTATGTTAGGATCATTAGAGAATTAAATGAGGCTTTGGAAATAGAACGTGAGGCAGAAATGACTAGTGTAAATGAAGCAATGAAGAAAATTTCTGAGTTACAAAAAGAAAAGGCAAAATTTCAATTTAGATAAAGGCGATATCTAGATGAAATTTCACTTCTAGAGTTGTATTTAGAAGAATAAAGGTCGAAATTTAGTAGTGGGGAGTTACATATGGAACAAGCCTTACCTATAGATAAGAATTATTGGGATGAATATGAAAATACTAATAGATTTTGGGAAAAAGATAAGTCTAAGTGTACTTTTGAACTGGAAACTCGAGTCAAAAACCCTACTATTGCTGCTTGGTTGTATCATCCCTTTAAGCGCGTACCCTATGAATAGAGAGGACCTTGAGAGAACTCTTAAGCAAAGAAGAATCCTACAATCTAAACCCACTAAGATCAATATGCAAAATATGCCAAAAGTTTTATTACCTCATCCCAAAGAAAGGGTGATGGATTTTACTATATGGGGATGGAAAGGAACCACAACTTAGATGGTTTGAACCTGCGACACCTAGGGATTTTGTAAAACTTAAACAAGTCACACATTATCTGGGTTGTTGTGTTCAAGGTGAGGAAGATGAGGACATGCATTCATTAATTCTTAAGCTTAAGGGTAACCAATGGTCTTGGATTTTAGATGATCAAGAAGGTTTATAAAAGGACAATAAAATCTTATGTCAATATCATCGTAAGTTACATGCTCAATATCCATGAGATCTAGAGCAGATGTCCTGTGAAATTAATTCTATGAAATCCTCATTTATAATGAAGGTTAATAATGATTTAAAAGATATTAATGGTTGCTTGGATAAAAACTGGGAAAGATATATTGTAAAGTCATTTTTTAAGATAGCAAATGTCTATAGAATAAAGGTTAATGGTGCTACTCAAGAAAATCTCGCTATTATTCCTTACAGGGCTTTACCCTTGGTACATTCTGTGAATGCAAGGGAAGAAGAACTAGAATCGAGTGCCACGAATTATTTTCTTGAAAATGTATCAATGGGGATATCTGAGGATGTACTTACAATCAAACCTCGAAAAATAGCCTCTTTGTTTCTTGAAGAGCCTAAAATGGAAGTAGTTAAAATAGAAATGGTAGAAGGAAAATATTTAAATCTAGGGGCTCAATTGGAATCCCAAGATTGAGAAAGGTTTGAGGAGGTATTACGAGCACATGTTGGGGAATTTTCTTGGTCTTATATTGACCTTAAAGGTATTAAAGCTGAACTTTGTTAGCATTATATCGATTTAGAACTAGGCATAAAACCCGTATGTCAACGCCAATGACAAACAAATCCTATGTATGCAAAACTGGTCAAAGCTGAGATCACTAAGCTTCTTGATGTGGGATTTATTTATCCTATTGCATGTAGTGAATGGGTCTCCCCTATTGTGGTAGTACCCAAGAAGAACAGTAAGAAGATTCACATTTGTGTTGATTATAGAAACCTGAATAGCAGACACATAAAGATAATTTTCCTTTGCCATTTATAGATCAGGTACTTGATAAAGTTGCAAGCCATGAGCTTTATTCTTTCATGGATGGGTTTAGTGGCTACAATCAAGTGCTAACTCATCCAAAAGATCAATCTAAAACTACCTTTACTACTGAATGGGATACATTCGCCTATAAAGTGACGCCTTTTGGCTTATGTAATGCACCCGCAACATTTCAAAGAGTTATGATTGCTACTTATCAAGGTTTTCTTCGACAATGGATGGAAGTTTTTCTAGATGATTTTTGTGTCTATGGGACGACAAAAGAAATGCCTGATCAACTGGCGCAATTGTTTGAACATAGTGATGAAGTAGGTATCTCCTTGAACCTTGATAAATGCATTTTTGGAGTGCCAAAAGGAACGTTGTTGGGGCATATCGTTTCTAAAGAAGGCATTGCTATGGATCCGGCTAAAATTTCTAAGATTTCTGCACTTTCACCTCCAACAAATCTTAAGCAATTGCGTGGATTTTTGGGGCATCTAAATTATTATCAAATATTCATTTTCAATTTCGCAAAAGTGGCCTCACCTTTGACAAATTTGCTACGAAAGGATACTCCTTTCCATTGGAATGATGTCTGCCATAAAGCATTTGAATTCCTTAAACAAAAGTTAATTGAAGGATCAATATTGGTACCCCCAAATTGGATGAAAGAATTTCATATTCATGCCAATGTATCTATGTATGCTGTAGGAGCAGTTTTATGCCAAGGAGATGACAATAATATGGATTATCCAATTTATTACGCAAGTTGTAATTTAAGTGATGCGGAAATAAATTATACTACCACTGAGAAAGAATGCTTATCAATGGTATTTGTGGTGGAAAAATTTCGTCATTATTTATTAGGGAATAAATTTACCATTTATGTTGACCATGAAGCATTAAAGTATTTGCTTAATAAAGCATAACTTTCGGGACGTGTGATTCGTTGGATGTTGCCATTTCAGGAGTTTGATTTTCAAATAGTTACTCATCCTGGTAGAGCTCATGTTCTAGCAGATCATCTTTCATGATTATTAACATTTGATAAAGAAGGTGTGGAGGATGATTTACCAGATGCATCACTTTTTATTGTGGAGACGCAAGTTCCATGGTATGCCAATATTGCAAATTTTCTTAGCACATCTCATTATCCACATGGTATTGATAAACGACGAAAGTGACAAATTTTAATGCAAGCACGCTCCTATGGATTATTGGGGGGGCACCTTTATAAATTCTTTCCATGCGAGCGTATCTACTGACGAAGTGTAAGGGAAGATGAAGTCCCTGTGGTTCTTAAGGCATTGCATGATGAGCCGTGTGGTGGCCATTTTGCCAGTGAATTAATTGCACAGAAAGTTTTATTAGCTGGTTACTAGTGGCCCACCCTATTTAAAGATGCTTATTATTATTGTTGGAAGTGTGATGTCTGGTCCTTCTAAGAGTTTTACTAAGCCTTTGACACCTATATTGGCATTAGCGCCTTTTAAGAAGTGGGGAATTGACTTTGTGGGCCCAATTGATCCACCTATCAGATATCGATCTAATCGTTATATCTTGGTCTCTATATTGACTATACTACAAAGTGGGTGAAAGCGAAAGCGCTTAAGGTAGATAAAGCCATTGATATGGCTAAGTTTATGTATGAGAATATCATTACACGTTTTGGTTGCCCACTGGAATTAGTAAGTGATGGAGGTTCCCATTTCTTGAATGGTCTGATTAGCGAGTTAACATAAATATATACAATTAAGCACCGTAAATCAACACCTTATTATCCCAGAGCTAACGGTCAGGTTGAAGTAACCAATTGCATTATTTGCGGGATTTTAACTAAAACAATTGCTTCTCACCGATGAGATTGGGATGAGTGTCTATATGAGGCATTATGGGCCTATAGAACCACTTATAAGGTGATAGTGCAAAATACACCCTTCAATTTAGTTTATGGAACTAATGCTATTTTTCCAATTGAGCAAGAGTTGCCTACTCTATGAATAGCACTCTCGTTATGATTAGGTGAGGCTGAATCGTTGAAGCAAAGGATTTTACAATTGGTGAGGCTAGATGAGGAAAGACTGTTAGCTTTACACATCTTAGAAGCAATGCAAAAACATCTTAAGGCGTGGCATGATCAAAACATTAAAATACGACCGTTTAAAGAAGATGATTTAGTTTTATTATATGATAGTAAAAATTTCATGGGAAGCTTAAAATTCATTGGTTAGGACCTTTTAAGGTTGTTAAAGTTTATGATAATGGTTCTCTTGATGTACAAGATATTAATGTTGAAAATGAGATTTTTAGAGTTAATGACCTCCGCCTTAAACATTTTCTGACTTAGTTTAGTTAGGTATAGTTAGGTAAGTGGTTAGAATGACCCTTGACTAATCTATATTTGGATTTCTTTTCTTTTGGGGGTTTTTAATGGGATGCAGGTGTGGCTTTTCTATGGATGGATGCACTTTACCCTCATCTTGATGCTGGTAGTTCTGTTCCTATTCATGTCAGGGCTTATAGTATTCCGCATTTTCAAACGCATGACAGGTTCTTATATGAATCGAGAGGAGAGGCCTGTTGCGGTTCTTCTTTTGTGATCATTTTTTATTTGCAATACCATCCACCTTTTGGTTGTAGGCAGTGTCAGTGGCATCTTTATGTGCATGCGCAGCTCTTGTATTGGCAGTGTCGTACATACTTTTGATGCTATGGTACCACTGTCATGCAGGATGCTATGCGCTATACTTATTAGCGCCACGATTATGATAGTGTATTCTCACTTGAGTGCGATGTTGCTCAGTCTAGGGCGGGTAGAGAGCAAATATCAAGCTAATGTTTACCATTTTACTCCATCATATCCCGATAATCAAGTAAATGCTAGTTGTCCATGTTGGGATTATATATATATTGGTATATGGATGCAACCGTGGGCTACTCTTTAGGATGTTTACCAGTTGCACCTATGCCCTATTATGACGATGTAGCTGTGGCTTCGCTCCATGATGTGATAGAAGTTTTTAGCAATGCACCTGATAGCCCGTCTCTGACATCTGATGTGTCTACCCTGGAGGCTATTCACATGAGCATCCTATATTTGATGGTTTAGTTGATAGGCTTGACTTGGATAGTGTGGATGATTTTAGAGTAGGGTTATTGTTTGTAGTAGAAGATCTTAGGGATTCATTTGTGCTGGAGGTTGTCCAAGAAAACCTTCCCTCAGTTCATGACTCTCTGGTAAGAAAGCAGTGTGTCCTTGATATACCATCTTCTTCATGGTTCGTGACCTTCAGGAGTCTATCTATGATCCACACAATGGACATGCATGATAACCTGAGGTAACCAGGTTTGTCCCAACACCTCTATCCAGTGAATACAAACTTGAACGAGCTATGATAGATATTACCAACAAAAACATAAGCCTACTTACCTGAGCACTCTCCGAATCTCGGAAAGTCATGCATGGTCCACATGAGAATGGCTCGAATATTGGTGGACCGACTATCACGCTTGCTCATACAACCCCCTCCCACAAATCTTAAGCTCATCAACTAATGAACGAAGATACACGTCCATATTCTTGACTTTGTAGCAGTTGGGAATGAGCAAGCTAAGAATGAGGTGTCCTTTCTTCGTAGAAATCCATGGATGGATATTGTAGTTAATAAGGACTACATACCACACACTGTAAGAAGTTGAGCGCTAATTGAATGGGTTCACGCCATCCATAGCAAGACCAAGCCGAAGATTCCTTGGGCTCTCGGGCAAAGCTTGGAAAGGTAGAGTCAATGTGGCTCCATGCGAGTGAATCTGCTGATATTTGTTGGACTCCATCTGTGGATCTATTCTGTGCATGCCATGTTGTCAAACTCGCCATGCCGGACGTATAAAACATGTGATGTATACGGGGGATAAGTGAAAAGTGTCTAAGAAATTTTTGAGAGATGGTTTGCCCTTGCAAGTCCTGCCGATACCTGTGAGCACCACACTTTGGACATGTCTCCATAGTCTTGTATTCTCCTCGAAATAGTACGCGATCGTTGATACATGCATGGATGTTGTTGTAATCCATGCCAAGCTTTCGTAAAACATGCCACGCATCATCACGAGACTCAGGTATGGTATTTGCAAGTGGTAATATATGATACTTTAGTAACTTGAAAAAAAATCATAAAACACCTTGAAAAAGCACAAATTTTTTTTATGATAGTGCCGAAAAGAAATCAACAAGGCATATGTAGAAGGCACCTGAACAAATCGGTCACACTCACATCGTTCTACCCGTATTTTACTTGCACACTTAGGAGTGCAAGTAGTGTCTTCAGGTGAGATACTCGGCACCCATCATATAATGGTATGGATGCTTCCTCTCTAAGTGGATCAGATGTCTCAACATCCATGGGCATCAATGTATCGATCATTGCCTCCATCTCAGAATCCAAGATTGTAGAAAATTCTGGAAGGCTGCCTGTCTCCTCTGGAATCGATGGTATAGATTGGGAAATACCTTCCAAGTGGTGGATTGGCCCAGACACTCCATCCATCGCATGCCAATGAACTCTTCTAACTGGCCGCAAAGGGTGTACTCCTCCTTGGGATAAGACGTAATCTCCCTGTAATAAATTTTACCGCTACATCCAATATTTTTGTATATGATATTCAATTAGTTTATAGATACAATCCATGATTGATATACACTTTTCTTACCGTTTGCTCAAAATCTGAGATCGCCTGATCAATGATCTCTAATTCAAACTCGTCAAAGCGTTGTACATGTTCCATAGACAATCGACGTTTTCATCTAATTGCCAACTTACATTGAGAGTAAGAACATGGGACACATTGATTAAGATACATCTCGCAATCTTGAATATCATGGCCTTCATCATTTTCCATTTGGTCTACATACGACAAACAATTTGGTTTTGTTATCATTCTTTTTTTCTTTCTTAAATTGTTTGAGAGGGGATTTCTTCTCTTATAGCTCAACAAAATTAACATATATAAAGTCTCCACCTGCCTACAGACGGGCCTACAATATGTAAAGTCTAATATGCTATGCATGGGGATGAGGGAGTAGCTACCCTATGTCGGAGTGTTTCTCATCCCACCATGGTATTGCACTGGACCACTACTACTACTAGTACTCGCCTTCTCGAACACACCAAAGGTGCACCTTTAACAAAACCTCTCTCTCTCTCTCTCTCTCTCTCTCTCTCTCTCTCTCTCTCTCTCTCTACTACCACTACCACTACCACTACCACTACCACTACCACTACCACTACCACTACCACAACCACAACCACTGCCACCACCACCACCACCACCACCACCACCACCACCACCACCACCACCACCACCACCACTCGCCTTCTCGAAGCATTGAACACACACAAGGTGCACCTTTAACAAAACATCTCTCTCTCTCTCTCTCTCTCTCTCTCTCTCTTTCCTTTTACTACTACTACTATAAAAAAAACAAGAAAAGAAGAAATTAAACTACTACTACTACTACTACTACTACTAATAAAAACAAGAAAATAAGAAATTAAACTACTACTACTACTAATAAAAACAAGAAAATAAGAAATTAAAGAACTACTACTACTACTACTACTACTACTACTACTACTACCACTACCACTACCACTACCACTACCACTACCACTACCACTACCACTACCACTACCACTACCACTACCACTACCACTACCACTACCACTACCACAAACAAGAAAAGAAGAAATTAAATAACTACTACCACAAGAAAAGAAGAAATTATAGAATTGCTACTACTACCACTACCACTACCACTACCACTACCACTACCACTACCACTACCACTACCACTACCACTACCACTACCACAAACAAGAAAAGAAGAAATTAAATAACTACTACCACTACTACCACCACCACCTTCGCTCTCTCTTTCGCTCTTACACGCAAAATGCCATGCTTGGGTTTTAGCCCACTTTTTCACTTTTTTTCCTATATCCTTGTAGTGTGTCAATGATCCAATTTTCTTCTTCATCCTTTTTGTTGTACACTTCCATTGACACAATATTCCATCTTCCTTCTCGCATTGTGACCTACTAAAATAGACATAAAGAATGGTTACTTACACCTTTATTTTAGACAATTTTGATCAAAAAGTATGAAATGAATGTAGATTAGTAGTAGAGAAAGTGTGAGATTATTTGTAGTAAAGAGGTAGGGAGCTATGAGAGTGTAGAATTTTTTGTGTCCATGATCAAAGTTAAATGAGAAATTACCTCAATAAAGATACTTTTCAAGGGATATGGAAGCTTCATGACCTTATTTCATATCTACAAATAGCAATAATCAAGCATTTATAAGTGTAACTAAGAACCTAAACCCTAAACACAAACAGAGCTATTAGGGAGACTGTGAGAGCATTTGGAGTAGGGAGCCAAGAAGCTATGAAAGTGTAAAAATAGAAACCCTAATTTTCTTGTATATCCATTATCGTAGCAAGATGGAAACTTATCTCAACAAAAGGATCTTAAAAAGAGAAGTGCTCTAGTATGCCCTTGTATCATATCTACAAATAGTACAAAGCAAGTAACTTAATACAACTGAAAAAAGTGAGTGTTAATCTCAGAATTTTGAGCAAAACACAGCAATAATAATCATAGAAGAGAATATGGTGTTTATATTTTGCTCAAAATGTATTGCTACAAGTAGAAGAATTTGTAAAGGTAAGCTTGATGCTCAAATTCCACATTTATCTAAGAATACAAAATCAAAACCTGATGAAATTTATAAAAAGAGAAGAGAGGAGTGTGTTGCTAAATTTCTAGGTTAAAATGAGTTTGGGTGAGGGAGAAAAGTTGAAATTGAAAATTGGGCAAAAAGGGGAAGGAAAAGTGGAGTGAAAGCTTGAAAATCTTTATAAGATCGCATTCATCCAATTTTTAAATTTAAAACCTCTCCTTCACCTCCTTTCAAATAGAAACCTAAGATCTAGAGAGAGAGAGAGAGAGAGAGAGAGAGAGAGAGAGAAGATTAACTTGGCATAGATGTCAATATCTTGCCTTCCTATATTGGACAATCCAAAAGGCCTACCTCTTAAGAAACATATTTTTAAGGGCCCAAACAAGAGTTCATTGGTTTCCTAGTGGAGAAGAGATTAAGAGATAGATCAAGCTTTCATCAACATCTCTCCCTTGGTTCATTCATGTCAAGATCAACCTTTAGCATTCCTTGAATTAGCCTCTCTATTACATGTAAGCAAATCAATCCTACTACCTACTATTAACTTTCTCCATTCTGCCCTATATTATCATGAATTTTTGGCATCATTAATGCTTCCTCTTCATTGCCATCATCAAATCCCCTTTTTCTCTCATGTTCATTCCATAAAATCAAGCTATTCTTTGCCAAAAAAACAATCTTGATCAGCCCTAATAATGAGATCGTCAATCTTACTCTAAATTAGCCCTATTTTGAATTCTATAGATTATCTTCCTTGATCATCCATTGATTATGTACACAAGTCTATCCAAGGCAAATGAAGGAACTCATCAACATTAAAGTACACTTCCAAGGAGTGCATAACATGTCCCACTAGGGGATACATGAAGTGAGCTGCATACTAATATAGTTACCCCTTCAGCAAGCCAAGTACCCTAGGATTTCTCTCATAGCTTACTTGTAATTTATGAAAGAAAAATAGGTAGCAAAATTTAGGTGAGTTTTTGCTAAATTTGAGATTAGAAAATCAAAGCATGCTTGTGTACATTGGAAATGATAGTTGAATGTATAAGTTGAAAGAGAATAGTTGTATGAATAGTTATTGATAGAGACCAAAACAAGCATAGTGACTTAGAATTAAAATAGAAGAACTTAAGAAATATTAGATAAATGTATAGTTACTATTGGCCCAAGCTTGTAAAGGAAAGAATAGGCAAGGTAGCATACTTAGCATTCCATGCATACTTCCATAGTGTATTTATACAATGGATTTTGAACAAGATGCATGTGCATGTAGTTCATCAATAAACTTGAAAATCATAGGAAGCATTATATGTTGGCATGCATAATTGATCACATATACATGGATATTCATGAGATGAAGCTAGCATATATGATTTGTGCACTCATGGATTAGGGAGAGGGTACTTATGCACTTTACATGTAATTATACTATAAAATATTAATAGTTTGAGAATTCATTTACATAAAGTCAACTAGTAATATAATACTTCAGTACCATAAGAGTAAAAATCAGTGTAGAAGGGAGAAATAATCGAACCAAGCACATATCACTCTTAGTATTTTATCCATCATTGAAAGTATTGGGATGCACAATGAATCAAAAGCCTAAAGCCCCTTCCAATTGTTGATGTGAGAAGGGATAGAAAATTTTTGAAGAGTTGCAAGAGGGTAAGGAATGGAAAGCCTTAATAGAGATAATGCATTTATCTTGTGGAAAGACAAGCATAAGACTCGCATAATATAAAAGGAGGTTACAAGAGCTCAACAAAGGAATGATTTAATGTTAAGGGATTGTACATGTTGCATAGTTGAAACTCTCTAGTGTCTTTACTAAGCAAAGGGCCAAAGAATAAAAATTGATCAAGGTGATAGCTATAAGGTTCTTCTATATTCAATATAGACAAGGAATTATCATATCAAGGATAGAAGTAAAGGTTTTGGGTGCATTGGAGAAAACTAAGAAGCACCTAGTACACATGAGTGCATTAGTTAGAGATAGGATTGTCAAGCTGGTAAAAAGGAAATAGGAAAAATCTAGTGAATAATGAATAAGAATCAAGAGGCAAATTATGATTTTTTGAAGTTGAATTACCATTTGATAATTGTGAGTTTCTTTCACACAAGGTGGGAAAAGTTAAAAGGAAAAAGTGAGTGTACAGGAAGGGAAAGGGAAATCTAATGAACACCATCAAGACAAACCACCACAGTAGGTAGAGCACTTACTCATGTGTATATACTTGTGAAATTCAAGGTGATGAAAATATCGATGTTAATTTCTTTAACAAACATTGGCATCTCTAGTATTATTAATGTTGAAATGTTTAGTGCTGCTAAGATTCCAACTTTTGCAATGTTCTTTGATGGCTCGCAATTGAACTACCTCTATGTTTACAGGCATTACAAAACAAGAGAGAAAATGT
>NC_141157.1:67413637-67546137 GCF_053477565.2 Lygodium microphyllum
TGTCTTTACACGAAGAAAGTCCGTGATGGTTCTTTATTGCTTTTGGTACTCTATGTGGATGATATGTTGATAGCAAGGAAAGCTCATGATGAGCTAGATGCTCTTAAGGCTCAGCTCAAGAAGAGCTTTGAGATGAAAGATCTGGGACAGGTTGCTTACATACTTGGTATGCGCATTAGATGCGACAGGCATCAGGGACTCCTCTACTTGTCACAGAGGGAGTACATTCATAAAGTCCTTGAGCGCTTCCGCATGCAGGACGTAAAGCCTATTGGCTGTCCATTGCCTTCTTATGTGAAGGTATCACAGGCTGATTGTCCGTAGATAGATGAGTAGAGGGCCGAGATGGCCAAGATTCCCTATGCATCCGCAGTGGGTAGTCTTATGTATGCCACGATAGCCACTTGTCTAGATATTGCATTTATAGTTGGTGTTGTGGTATGCTATATGGCAACACCTGGCAAGAAGCATTAGGATGCCATGAAGGGTATCATGAGATACCTAAAGGGCACTGCAGATATGTGCATATGCTATGGTAGCTAGGATATAGGAGTTGTGGGGTACATTGACTCTGATTATGCAGGACATGCAGATAGTAGGAAGTCCACTTCCGGCTATGTATTCACATATGCTGGAGGTGCTGTTTCTTGGATGTCCAGGGTGCAGAAATGCACGGCCCTTTCTACTACAGAGGCTGAGTATGTTGCAGCCACTGAGGCTTACAAGGAGGCCATTTGTTTGGGTCGTTTGGTTGCTGACCTTGGTATTGATGCTATCCCTACACTGCATTCGAATTTTATGAGTGCTATTCAGTTAGCCAAGAATCCGCCGTCTTCCATGCAAAGATGAAACACATTGAGGTGAGGTATCAGTTCATACGTGGAGTCGTTGAGGACAAGTCTATTGATCTTGTCAAGATCTCGACTGATCAGAATCCTGCAGATCTACTCACGAAAAGCCTCTCTACAGAGTGCTTTGCCTTCCTCAAAAGGTTGATGGGCATGGGATGAGATGACGTCTTTCCTCATCCTGTTGTACATGTGTACATGTTGTATTGTCTTTTTTCTTTTTCTTTTCACTCCTCACTCGGGCAGATTCGCCTTTAAGTGGGAGGTTGTTGGGGGTAAAGGCGCCTCCGCCTAGCCGCCCGTGTATTACTACATTGATAGTCACCACCATTGCACACTGTAGGTGGCGGGCGCCGGTCACCGTCACTTTATTCTTTATTCTTTTAGTGACAGTTTGAATAAAGGAAGGCCTAGTCACACATTGTGACTATTGGAGCTCCCATTTCTTGTCTCTCTCTCACTTGCTCTTGCTCTCCCACCATAGCTCTCGAGTCCAAACTTCGATCCTTCTCTCCTTTCAGATGCAAATAGCGACGGTGATAGCGATGGTTCTATGGCGTCGCTAATACCGACATGTTTAGCGACGACAGGGGTACTTTTTTTTGTAAACATTTTCGTCACATTGAACGTTGGTATGAGGCATGTATCTTGTAGTGAAAGTAAGTGTCAATGTCTAAAGGATACAGAATCAAATCATCCCACAAGTGGGAATAATTGTATCCAATAGTATGCAAGATTCATACATAAACCAAGAGTCCCACTATTTCAAAGAACCAAGCTCTATCAAGTAATACAAGTGTCTCCCACTCGAAGTGAATCTAGAATGCAAAGTGAGCAAGCAAAGCTCAAGATATATACATCAAAGCATTCGAGAAGCCCAAGTGTATCACAAATATATCCAAGAGTATAAGTATCCAATAAAGCTTCAATATCTATAAGTGAGTAAGTACATAAGCTCAAAGCAACTAGTCAAAGCCCAAGTATATCAAATGTAGCTTAAATCCAAGTTTCAAAGCATGTCATAACCATATCCAAGCTCAAAATACCATGTAGGCACAATAGGCATTCAAAGCATGAGGCTCATTGTTGTATGCTTGCTATCTAAACTATTATGAAAATAATAAACCTCTATAAAACTAAGCTAATTAAGCTCTAAACAATCCAAGTAGTATGCCAAACCATAACCATACCATCCAGACACCAAAATAGCATCCCTCAAGCATCAAATATTCATTATGGAATTTATTGTTAGCTATCCAAACCAAAACTGTTATGTTCTATATTTAAAAAAAGAACTACACAAAATTAAGTGTATGAGTACTTAGATATATAGCTCTTGTTACACTCTTTGTTTCTGGCTATAGAACACCTAAATCCAATATTGTATACAAAAGTTATAGCCAAAATACAAAAGCGTTGTCACCATAGTTATCCATGACTTTTGTAGCATGCTTTATATCCACTCAAACTTGATAACATGGTTACTTCTTCGTTTAATAAGCACTCAACAAGGCCCAGCTAAAACCTTGAGAAGCTCCTCAGCAACCTAGGAGCAAGCTAGAACAAGCAAAGAGAAGAGAAGAAAGACTCTATGCATATCTCGAGAGGTAGAAAAAATGGTTGCCATGAAACCTTGAGCTAAAGCTTTGAATCCGGGTTAGAGCAAAGCATGAAGAAGCTCATCAAATGCCTATTCTGATACCAGTTGAAAGGTAGAGTTCAAGTGAAAGCACACAAGAAAAGGTAAGCACAAAGCAAGAGCTATGGTGGATGGAGAGAGAGAGAGAGAGAGAGAGAGAGAGAGAGAGAGAGAGAGAGAGAGAGTATGTGGAATCTCTAGTAGTTACAATGTATGACCGGCCTTCCCTTGTAGCAATAGTCACTGAAAGAAAAAAGAATAAAGTGACAATGATGGGTGCCTATCACCTACAGTGTACAGGTGTATGGTCATGACGTGTGTAGTAAATATAGAGTAGTGTAGGCACAAATGCCTATACCCCCAATAAAAGGGAGTAAGAAATGATGGAGAGTTGAGTGCACTGATCTCGCTATCCATAGGGTAAACTCTCACTCTGATCCCCTAAATCAACACTAAGCCAGGTTCTAAGACAATACTTTGGGATATCAAACATTCAACTCTTTCAAATTCTTCCTAATTTAATAGAAATCTCTTAGCTAACTAACACCACCTTATTGTAGGACTAATCCATAGGGAATCTATGCACCTATTTCCCTCAAAAGAGTCATTTAGTATTCTAATCTATCCTATCATAGTAATGTTTAAGATTTATGAATAGCTACCTTAATTAACCTCTTAAAACAAGTTTGTTTATGTAATATCAACACAAATACAAATACAAGTGAAAAATCGTCTTTGAGAAAATATGAATATTTATTATAAGAGTAATATTTACAATCCTTGATTTATTCCCTCAATTTCTAGTCCATAAAGAGGACTCTACCCTGCTGACTCTTGTCGGAACCACCAATCCATCCTTAGTTAGGATCAAGGCTTCTATCTTGGGCTTGTAGGGGTTTAGACTAGTCCTAGCATGCCCATAAGGAATTACAACTAGACCTCGGTGCCTCCTAGCTAACAATAAGTCCCTATAGAGAGATCTCTCGTGCCCAATGTTGGTCTTAGTATTTGGAGCAGACAATCAACTCCTTCGTAAAAGAGCTCAGCATAAGCCTTAGGGGAGGTCAACTATGCTCCTCAAGATCAACCTATGTTGGAATATCCTATCTTAGAATATAGAAAAATCAAATAATCATTTGCAATGTATAAAGCAATCCTTTGTGATATAATCCATGCATAGGATTTATCTAAGTACCTTTCCCTCTAGCACAAGGTTTTATTCAATCAATCAAGTTGCAATGAAGTCAATTTAGGCCATAAATTATCTTCTTGGATCTATTTGGAAGGAAGTTATGATGCCAGGAGGCATATTCCACAGTGGATTCCGTAAAATTAGAGGCATATTCCACGGTGGATTCCATAAAATTAGAGGCATATTCCACGGTGGATTCTGTGAAGTTTTTCAGTGGAATTCGTAAAACTATATGTATTTGTCAAGGCTTGTATACAAGGTGGATTCCGTAAAACTAGAGGCATATTCCACGGTGGATTCTGTAAGGCTTTTTAGTGGATTTCGTAAAACTATATGTATTTGTCAAGGTTTGTATACAAGGTGAATTCCTTGTGCAAGAAGTTGATTTATAGTTGAAGACTACTAGGTATTCACTATTGTTTGTTTATTTGATTTATAAACAATTGTGAATGCTTCAATTGATGTGTAGAGCAAGTAGCAGTGGCTTTAGGTAGCACTAGGCGTTAGCGTAAGTCCAAGTGTATATTTCATAATTATGATTACTTATCTTAAGTATAATATATAATATTATGTATTTATATGATATTATATTATTAAAATTATTACTCTATTTGTAAGTTATAAGTTTAAACTTCTTTAGTAATAATTAGATCATTGTTCTTAGTACTATTAATTTATTTATTTTTAATATAGATTATTTTAGAATATGAGATTTAAGATATGTTTTTATTGCAATAAGCTTTCTTTATGGAATACCTTGCTATTTTCTTAATATGGTTAAGTTTTGAAGGCTTTTCTAGCTTTCTTTATAAAAGCAACAAGATCGCGTGCAAAACAAGAGAAGAGGGTGAAAACTGAGTTTTTTCGTTTCTTCCTCATCCGGAATCGAAATTTAGAGCTTCAAGAGCCGTTTTAGGAGTTTTGGCACGCTCCAAACGCAATGGTGATGTCAAAACGTCAAGATTCAGAGCACAGAATTTTATGCAGCAACTGCAGCATGTTATAGGATACCTCTTGACTCTTAAAACTCTGTATTTCAATTGATATTTGTACTTTATTTATAATTATATGCAAGATATGAATGTAAATATCTATGTAAAACTTTAATATATAATTAAGGATGGCAAACCATGACTTTTGTTATGGGGGAGGTTGGGCCTAATCGTGTGTTTTTTTTCTCTTATCTTTCTCAATCTATTGAGTTATTCAAATCCTCTTATATATTATAATGTTGTTTGTATTTAATAGTTGAGATGTTTGATTTTGCTAGATTTGCTGTGTGTTCCACTTCCTAACAAGTTAATCATTGGGGTCATTATGGTTATTTTAACATTGTTAAACCTAGGCCTCCTTTTATGCATGAGATGATTGCAGGAGAATCCATAATGTATTATCCAGTCTACTAAGTTTTCTCAATAAAAAGAGTGGGCAGTAATTCTAATGCTCTTTTAACTGTAGCCTTTAAAAATGAAGGTTTCCTTATAGACATCAAAGCAATAATTGCATTGCAAAAATAAGGAAAATATAATAGTTTAGGTATCACTCTACATATGGACTAGGTTCCATCATGGGGAGGATACCCCTTGTGGAAAATCCCTCAACAACCATTCTATTATCTATTTACTTAAATTGGAAGTATTCACAAGGATCCCTAAATCGAGTAGCTATTTTATGCTTTGACTCACTCATTCACAATCACTAATTCAACTAGTATAGTAGTGAGAATGAAAATCCTAGATACAAAGATGGGCATCTTGGCTTTAGTCAATGTGGGTGGAACCTCCTTCATTCATATGATTCCTTGCCCAAATCAAGTGCTCCTTCTCTTGGAGGCCATCATAAACACATAAACTCTTCTAATGTGTTTCTTTCTTTGTTTCTTCTTAGGTCCTTATAGTGCCCTCTAAACTTGTATGTCCTTTGAAGTAGAGCTTGACAAAGCAAAAGGGATCTTGACTTAGAGAGGAGGATACTTGGAGGAATCTTGGTGGAATGATAAGAAAAAGGTTACTATGATACTTCTAGGTTTAGGAGATGAAGTTAGGCTTGATGTATCTTTGGGTGGGATGAGAACAAAGGGAAAAAGGGAATGGGGATTTGGTAGTATTTCAATTTTGGAGATGATGGTGAGCTTGAATAGGGATAAGAGGAGAGTTGGTATTGCCAAGGTAAAGAATCAATAGGCCAATTAAGGAGTTTATGGATGGATTTTGGATAGAATGGTCCATAGAGGAATACAAGCTAGGGCTTTGATCCAATGACACTTCAATTCTCTCTCTCTCTCTCTCTCTCTCTCTCTCTCTCAGCATGGCTCATGTTTAGGAAAGGAAAATCAAGTTCTATGTTGCTAGAAAGGTTTCATTATATCACCTTGTTCAAGGCTTAAGCTTCTTGTTCTTCTCTACTTCTCATCATTTTGATCAACATTCCCTCTCTCTCTTGTATGCATGGCAAAAATGGTGGAGATCTCTCCCTCCCTTCTCGACAATGATGATGAACTATTGGTGATGACAGACAATGCTCATTGTCCATTGCTAATGTCTGTCCCCTTCTCCTTGTGATGAGTGTATAGCAACATTGTCTGATCATCAAGTTGATGACGATGAGAAAAAGTGATTAAAAAAAGAAATTTCATTTTCTAACACGTATTATCTCCACATTACTCACCCTAATCATGTAGCTCTTGTTTATAGGCGTACGTTCTTTGTATTATGATTTGATCTTGCTACCTAATAAAGAAGTGTCCTTACAATTATTAAAAAGGGGCACTATACGAAGGACATAACACTGACCATTGTTGATACCTACATTACACTTGTTGCAATTGTTGGAACCTGTCTTACTACTAGTTAGCCTCTAAGTTGTATATGGTATTAATGTACTTTGAAATAGACCATGAAAGAATATGTTATCCTAGCAAAGAATAAAATCCAAGCACAACATTTAATATGCATGAAGCAAGTTGATTATCTATAGATTGGACCTAAAACTATTAGAATCAATACACCATTGAGTTAAAAATTAGGTTCTCTTTGAGATCATTCTTCTCTAGGGCCAGTAAAATGTTTGCACATTCATGATATTGTAAGGAGAGTGTAAGGAGAAAGAAGCACTTTATCTATCTCTTGTATAAAAGCACATTGTCCTTTAACACCTATTTTATTTTTGTTGCAGTTGGTGGAACCAATTCGATTATTGCTTTCCTTCTAGATAGTATAACTACTAATTGTTCATTTGCATATTTTTAGTGCTATAAACACAATTTGAAATAGACAATAAAAGAACATGTTATGCGAGCAAAATCTAAAATCCAAGCCCAACATTCTATTGGCACCCATGTAAATGGATTTAAGCCTCGCATTGACTAATCATTTATAAAATGGAAAACTTGGGGGCAACATATAGTTAATGTAGTACAGTTAATATCATAAAGGTTACCATTCTTAGGCATGAACAAAATTTTGAAACAAAGGACATCTTGAATTAAACACAGCAATAAAATTGAGGTTGCCATAACACACTGCCCAATAAGGTGGAAAGAGATACAACATGAGGAGCTAGTGAGCAAAAATAAAAAGGGCTATTGAGGGATAAACAAAAGACTACTGTGGCAATAAACACAAGAGCCTCTATTTATCAAAGTATGACTCTCATATTCTTGCATGTGTGATGTTTAGGTATGGAGATTGCACTATAACCCCTCTATACTTTGATTTTCCTTAGAGTAACTCAACTCATTAAGACTAGCCTATAGATTTGATCTATAGGGTAGTGAACATAAACTTACAATAGACATACTATTTGATTCAACAAAGTAAATGCATGACACAAAGAACCTAAGAGCTAGAGAAATTTTACACAATACGAGACACCAGAGTGGCCGTCAAGGCCAACATCTCTATAGCTTTTCTTAAATATTTAAGATGATCCTCTACACAAACCACTTGTGACCCACCCATGCAATTAACACAGCTATAACAAACACTAAGATGAAAGCATGTATAGGGGATTTTCTTTTAGTGCTAAAAGGTATATAGTTTTGGGGATTTAAAAAGTGGATAGTTTAGGAATTTGACATATCATGAGTAGTGGTTACTCAAATTACAAGTTTATTCAAGGAAAAAGACTTAAATTCCAAATACATGTGAAGGAAAGCCCAAATACATGTGAAAGAAAGGCTAATAAGTTTAATAACTACTTTAGGTGTGAGCACCATAATGAGTTCAAATTCTCTCTCTCTCTCTCTCTCTCTCTCTCTCTCTCTCTCTCTCTCTCTCTCTCTCTCTCTCTCTCTCTCTCTCTCTCTCTCTCTCTCTCTCTCTCTCTCAAAAGAATTCTTTGCTAGCCAAAGAAACCCCTTTTTGAAGCAAGATGTAGTCTTCTTTGCTATATTTCCCAAACATTTTGGCCCTTGGTTGTGCACAACATGTAGTCACTACATGTGTGGCTACATATATATATCTGAAGGTTTTGCATCATGCAAGTATTATGGACAACATGCATGCTTATAGGAATCATCATCCACGTTCTGAAAGGGTTGTTCTCATGGCATTATATTTTTGTGATTGTTTATAAGAAACATCGTTTATCATACATATATTGTACTTTGTGACTTGTTTCCAAGGTGAAGAACCAGGCTGTGAAACCTTCCTTGGACTTAAGAAAGGGTATATCTCAAAAGAGAAATAACAATGCACAAGGGTCAACAATAAGACACACTTGTTGCATGCATGCAAACTTGTATAATTGGTATCCTTGCCTTGGAGATGAGATATACATAATTACTCTATTTAAATTTAGCAAAAAAATCATACATGAAAATGAGTTAGAATAAGTTTGTGTTTGCATTTTGCATAAAACAATTGTCATGGCCATTTTGGGTCTAGAATATTTGGGGTAAGTTGTGAAGCCCAAAAAATATGGTAAGATGTTAAGACAATAGAATAGGTATGTACAAATATAAATTTTGTTTTGTTACATGTATAGCAAGGGTTGTCAAAATATAAATCTTGGCTGCTATTTAAAATCTTGATTACAACAGCACTCTAATCCAAGCACTCTCATGTTATCAGTAAAGTGGTAGAACACTAGTTTCAAATTATAGTACGTAGTAGTGCATTATGATGCTGACCACTTTTAAGTAGTAACAATGCATGATGAAGTGAGGCACCATATAAAATACCACTTTCTATTAGTGGTCTACAACTCCACAATGGTAGAATACCACAGTGTAAACATAAAGAACCACTCATAAGTGGTAACATTGAATTTCAAATACACCTTAAAAGTGGTGTTCCACCACTATATAGTGGATTTTCACCACTACAAAGTGGTAACATACCACTCAAGAGTGGCACCCCCACCACTAAAAATTCATCCTCTAATAAGTGTTTCGGACCACTGGAAAGTGGTAACACACCATTAAAAAGTGACATTGACCACTAAAAAGTGATAAATGCTTGTGAAAAGTGATAACCACCACTAAAATGCGGTCCAGTAAAAAGTGGGTACCCACCTCTAAAAGGTGGTACCCACCACTAAAACGTGGTAACCACCCCTAAAAAGTGGTAACAACACTAAAAAGTGGCCCGCTAAAATGTGTTATCTATTACTAAAAAGTGGTCCCAATCTCTAAAAAGTGGTACAAACCACTAAAAAGTAGTACCCATAGCTAAAAAGTGGTATGCCTCACTAAAAAGTGGTTACATATTGCTAAAAAGTGGTACCAACACTAAAAAGTGATCTTCCATCAATTAAAATTGACTAGTGACATCAACCAACAATCCTATAGCCATATCCACTAGTTGGTGTTTGAGTACAAGACCTTCTCAACTAATCTTTTCTTCATTATTCATTTATTCAAACCCATGAAATTTGTCTTGATCATGTGGTTTCATGTTTCATTCACCCAAGAGAAGAGTTAGCTCTTGTCCTATTAAACCTTTACGATTATCTCTAATGTCCCCATTATTTAGTTTATTTTAAGGTATGTATACATGGTGTTGCACATCCACACATAGAAAAAAACTACATAATCTCTATAGGATTTACAGGAAGTAGGACTAGTTTACTAGAATAGTCTGAAATCTCTAGTATCATATTTAGATGACTTAATTCCCACTTTAGATTTTTATAGATTTTTTGCAATTCTTTCCACACCGACCAAATGTGTTTCGATCGTTTTGAGTACCTAGACGACTATATTTGGAGTTCATATGACAAAGTTATGATCCAAACAAGTTGTAGGGTAGAAAAAATGAAAATAGTGAAGAAAAACCATAAGCTTTAAAGTTAAGAGCTAAAAGAAAGTGTTCTCTCTTTGTCATCGATGATGTCATTAAAAAACGCTAAAAAAGCAAGCATCCTCTCTTCTAAACCCCCCCCCCCCTTGTAAAACTATAAATTGAGGGCTTAGGGATGACTAGTGGGAGCGACAAGAGCAATCCTAACAGGACGAGACATTAATCAAGAAGGAGGAGACTCTATTCCACGAGACAAAGAGACATCATCCCATTCAACCCAACGAAGGGGATACGTTGAAGGTCACTCATCCTCTTCCACTCTGATTCAAGAAGAGAAAACATCGAAGAACTCTATCCTATTCTATCATACCTCTACTCTCATCTCTATTTTGTCTACTAGAGAGAGTGAAGTATTGCTCTCCACGAGGCAAGAAGAATCATCCGCGAGGCCTACATCATTGAATCCCACAATATCCATCATCATCACTGAGAGTCTTACACCCTTGCCAACCGATGTTACTATCATGTTCTTCTTCTTCTTCTATGAATCATATTTTCGTCATGGCCCCAAAGAAAAATAATTCAAAAGCATAAATCACGAATGACCCTACTAACATGTAAGCAACAATTGAAGTTGCGAGCACACAAATCACTAATGGAGTCACGGGCGCGGATAACAACCCTTCACAAATCGTGATACCACAAGTTTTTCTAAAAAGGTTCTATCCAAATAAGATAAGTCTCTTGAGAAATACTGACTTAAAGCCAAGAAACTTAGTTACAATAACTTGGAAGTTAGAGACCCCAAAATCTAGATACCCCTAATTAAATTCCAAGGGTAAGATTTAATTATGTGAAACTCAAGTGTCGATTGCTACTAGAATTAAGCATCACTTGAAAGTTGCATGATTGATTGAAGTCATACATACGTGTAGACATCAATCTTAATTGTACTTTTCTAGATTAGATCCTGATTGAATTAAGAATTGAGGAGCCCTATACCTCACCCAAGGATAGGTGCTAAATCCCTATACCAAGTGGGGATGTTTTTTACCGCCGCGGAAGCATGGACCGGCTCCGATGGCGAGAGGTCTCCCAACAAAGATTGTATTAAGTAGGAGGTGGATAGGGTGCCAGGGGGGCTCTGGCTAGTAAATCCCTTTTCGCACCTAGGAACTACTTGGTTCCCTGTATGGCCTGAGTTCTACTTAGCACACCTATAAATGCTAGCTATAGGTGGATTTGATCTTGGTAATGTGTAGATGCACCGGATGAGATAGCACATGAAATTGTAATTTTTATCTTTTATGGGAGGAAGAATACACATTATGGAATATATTCAATGAAATTTTTTTATTTTGATTGTATGTCCATGAGTAAATTACGTAAATGAACAACTGTGCATAAAAGGAATGTAATTAATGAAGTTGTTTTTATATGTTTCACGTAATGTGGTAGGTAATTAGATAACTAAGAACTTTCATAGAGGGAAGTGGGTGGATGGATTCCCAACAAATCTAGTCCTATGGCAGGGTGGTCTCGGTTAGCCAAGAGGTTTCCCCGAAAACAAACACTAGGAAGAAATTCTAAGAAGGGCCGATTCGTTGACTTACTTAGGGTTTGGTCTTAGAACCCGAACTGTAAATTATCTTCAGGGAAAGGTACGACGGCTATGCCAGAGCACTGCGAGGGATTTCATAAATCCTTAGTTTGCTACTAGAAAAAAGTGTTGTACTCCATGAACCAAGGGTAATGGTAGTCACTCCTTCCAGACAAGAAGCCTCTTGAAGGACACCTCTGGATATGAGTTAGTTGTTGATAGGTGAGTGTTTGGTCAATTAGGAACCTTCAGGTCGGTCCTCCGTGGGTAACGATAGGATGCTTCCCTTGCAAGGTAGACCTAGGGTTAACTAGCCAATCATTCTGATTAGAGTACGGATAGTGACGGCTAGAAGGTAAACTCTGGGCAACTACTAAAATGTTATCCATCAAGAAATCAAGGCCGGTACATTACATTATCCCACTTCCTAGATGTTTCTATTAATACCTTTAGAGCATAGATAGAGATAACCACAGATGACTCATTATTTCAAGTGACTATGCCTACACTCATATTCTTGGTCCAAGGATCCCTTTAGAGGCTAACATCCACCAATTGGCTAAAATTTTATATATCTTTGTTTTTCTTTTTTGAAAGTTAAGTAGGCTAAGTTATAACTTTGGTATTTTTTATTCACATGTATTTCTAAGGTATGTTGAGGTTATAAAGACTCATTCATCATTTGTGTGAAAGAAAAAATCAAAGAAATAGGTTGAATTTGCCCCAATGTGCATAAGTTTTGGGATGTGTGTACACACACACACACATATACATATATGTAAGTTTTGGGATATATATAGAATGATTCACCACATTGTCCTATACTCAAAAGTGTGTGTGTGTGTGTGTGTTGGGGGGGAGGGGTGTGGGGGGGGGCACTCTAGGGGGGAGAGGTAGAATAAGGGAATGGTGGATAAATATGAGAAAAAGAGAGGATGGGATGGATTCTGAATAGTGAATCCATAATAGTGTCATGGAAAATTCATCATGGACAATGTTGGGGTTAACAAAAGTAGAGAGAGAGAGAGAGTGTGTGTGTGGGGGGGGGGGGGCGCTCTAGGGGAGAGGTAGAATAAGGGAATGGTGGATAGATATGAGAAAAAGAGAGGATGGGATGGATTCTGAATAGTGAATCCATAATAGTGTCATGGAAAATTCATCATGGACAATGTTGGGGTTAACAAAATTGGGAGAGAGAGAGAGAGAGAGAGAGAGAGAGAGAGAGAGAGAGAGAGAGAGAGAGAGAGAGAGAGAGAGAGAGAGAGAGAGAGAGAGAGAGAGTGAGTGAGTGTGTGTGTGTGTGTGTGTGTGAAATGTAGTGTGCTTACGAAAGCATAAAAAGTGTTCAATGAGGTTTCAACATTGAATGTAGCTAGGCCTACCGATTTGGATCTAATTTACAGAAAAGCTTAGCAAACACAACAAATAAAATTGAAAAGAGGAGAGATATGGGAAAAAACTAGAGAAGGCAAGAAGGAGTGCCTCATTTTCAAAATAGAGGGAGCTTAAAGCTAAAGGTATCAATATAAGACAAAGGTCAAGAAAATAGAGGGGTGTAGGTCACAATGTCAATGTAGTAAAGACCAATTTAATGGTGTTTAAGACCCCCCAACAGTGGGCCAAAAGTTTACTAGATTTTACCCATGGTGGGGAAATAGCAAGGAAGACAAGAGTTATATGTATTGGATTTCACCATAAGGAGAGCAATGGATGGTAGACTAAATGGAGGCTACACTCAAACCATGGAGAGCTAGTGCACACACATATCCTTCAAAAAGCCTCCAACAAAGGTCTAGTTTTTTATTTATTGGTCACACCAACATTTTTATATGGCATTCCCATTTGGGGAGTGAGCCTCTATCATAGATGAAGGGATAATCCACAATAGAGCAACTAGCATCAAGCATAGAGGAGCTTCATGATGGATTTGAGAAGATGGAGAGTCCATTAGAGATTATCTTTTCTCGTGTGATCAAGGGTAAGCCATCAATACCACAGGAGATAGTACAATAGAGATTCGAGCCCCACAAAATGGTAGCAAAAGCCTCTTTCAAAAACTCATCTTCATACATTGGTTGTGGAACCTTGGCTTTTATGAAAATTTGAATGGCTTTATCAATGAGAAACTTTCAATGTCTCATCGACTGATAGAAAAAGGGCAACCTCCAAACTCACACTAGTGTCATCTTGACAACTTGCAACACAATCTAATACAAACTCCAAAGTGATGGTATGCCCAAGCCCCAAACTAGCACATGGTTACAACTACCTGGTTGCAAATGGACCACCTCCTACCCCTACAATATAGCTTGGACTCCACTTTCCTACTATTGAGATGGAGTGAGATCAATAAGATCATCTAGATGGACATCATTCAACTACATAGAACTTGTACATGGATTACATCGATCGAGACATTGGTAATAAAGATGGCTTTCTGTTAAGAGCATCTTCTCTAACTATTTCTTGACAACTTTGTTGTCTACCTTAGGTACATAAACTTGGGCTAGAAGCTAATCAGTCTCTTGAGCATTCAGAACAAAATGCCCAATGACCCACTCCAAAGGCAACAAGATTGAAACTTCATGGTCCATCCCAAACATCTACCAAGCAGCATATTCTTCAAGCTTTCCTTAGCATTTTGGTTGGCTAGTGACATATCATCATCTTAGGGGTAAGGTGTCAATCAAAGATTAAGGAATAGTGAGGGGTGCAAGCTTGGAGCCTAAGAGAATGCTAATAGGCTTGTATTCTCTCTATTAAGACAAATCCGGGAAGGTTAGCCATGGAGCATCATCGTCACATGCTAGATTGTGAAAGCTAAAGTCAATGGTATGGATGAATTCCAAATGGAGTGATGTGCTCTTATCTAGCTCTTGCAAGATAGCTATCAAGTAGTCAATGATGGCCCAATAGCTCTAGCTAATTCACGCTCTTTTTGTTAAATATAAACTCTCCATCATTTCTAATACTATCACAACATCTAACAAAAAGAATGCGAATTAGCTAGAATGATGACTAGTCAATGATAAAAAGGTATTTGATTTCTAATACTATCACAACATCTTATTTGGAACATGCATCCATCCAAATACATTTTTGAATGGATATTAAGCACACACCTAGCACATGCAAGTTCTTAGACAATCCTTGGAGGACCTCTCCAACTTGTAAAGATAGATCTAGTAGTGGACTAGAATCACATAACACATGCAAGTTCTTGAATAATTTTTGGAATAATTTGTTAGGTTGGAAAGATATATTTGTTACTAGACTAGGATTGCTACCATGCAAGGGTATGAAGCTATGTTAGAGAAAGTATTAGACATGTGCCTTATATTTATAAAGATTTCTTGATTCATATTGAAGGATGTGCATTGGCCCAAATTTCTCTAATCCCTTCTTGGATTTATGGACTTATGAAAAGATCTAGGTCGCATAAAACCAACCCACCTTGACTTTATGTGCATCACTAGATAAGGATAGTAGAATTAGCTTATGACTTAAGAGGGCTTTGATATGTGGTAGCTCACCAATGTTCATGATAGTTTAAGTAAGAGTTTCGCAAATATCCAACAAGACCATCCAATAGTCTTTAGCCATATGTAGCATTCAAAAGGAAACATAATGTTAAAGCAAAATCCAAACCCAAGTCATTGATCAGAAAGCAATCACATCACTTCACAAGAACATGCACTAGATTTCATTCAAGGAAGTGAGACAAAATGTATTAAGAAGCACCAATCACAAATAATTCCTCAAGAGAAATGTTAAATATTTAATGGAGACATTAGTTGTCCCCCATCAAACACCACTTTCCATAATTGATTAAGAAATTGCACTTGCATTGATAACCTTCATTAACTATTAATTTGCCAACTTCTTGAAGAGATAATGAATTCTTGCTACATGAATTCCTTTTATCAATGCACTAAACTCATGTGTAAGGTGTTTCAAACCACAGTAATAAGTTGACTCATCCTCATATCAACCTACACATGCATATGGCCACATACTTTCCATTGTTTATGTATATGACTTTGTGAAAAGAATCCCATTTAATGATTAAGATTTGGGTGACTACTCCAATAATAAAGGAAGTCAAATGGCTTAGTTTCTGTAAAATTATCACATGTATAAACTATGAACCAAATCAAACCATTCCAAATCCTTTTTAAGCCCCTCCCTTTGCTTTAATGCATCTCTTGTTTCATGCATGAGCTAGAAACATGGTCCATGCATCCATGAACCCATCAAAAAGCTTAGGAGACATGATGCCACATAATGACACTATATAAACATCTCTTTATGTGTACTATGTGTGGCAATCTGAACTTCTCTAATTGAAGAATTTTATATCTTTTGATCTCGAGTTTTTCGTTCCTCGTGAATTATTATGGAGGATGCCAAAACTACCAAATAGTTTGGTTTATAAATTTGTATTGAGATAAAAAGTAGTTAAATTCTATTCACATGAATATGTAGAATCTAGGCACATTAATTAGTTGAAATATGTTATAATTAGTTGAAAAGGACACTGGGAATCGAAATTGCCCTTCGCCGCCGCCACTGCTGATGATGATGATGATGATGGGCCGAAAGGTGGTGTCTCTGAATGCTCCCTTGCTTGACGATGAAAAGTTATAATTGAGGGTAGAGGATGTGCAAGGCACGAATGTATTGACAAATTCTTGGGCACAACTGCAAAGCTAAGAAGCTAGTCAAAAAATACCTATCCAAAGGCAAGAAGGAAAGCTCAAGAATGGTCAGTATAAGGAGTTCATTTTCATGGCAGACTAGATTTAAACCGGATGATAGATCTTCCCATGAAGGTGAGATAGTTCCCAAAGAGCTCTAGACCGTTGGGGACATTGCTTTGCAGGTATTAGAGGCCATGGCTTTACACGGCCACATATTAAGAAGAATGGCGGAGCAGGTTGTGAGGAGGCTTCTTCTTGCTAGAGAGGAGGGCATCATCAAGATGATATAAAGGAAGGAGTTGCCTGCTACCGGGGGAGGCTCATCATCATCGCACTCATTGGGAAGAGGCTACAGAGAGAACCATAAAAGAAAGAGGAAACCTCTCCATCCCTTTGGGTGGTGTTTAATGGAATGGAAGTGCTTCTTTGAAGGGGGCTTTAAAGAGCTTCATTAGAGCCTAGGCAGCTAGGTTTATGAAAAGGACCCAATAATATTGTGAACCTCACTCCTCTTGCCCAAAATATACAAGTTTTCTTTTAGTTCTTATAATCTCTTGCTTGCCTCTAAGATGTAGAACACATGCACAATACCTCTATCATGCATTGACCTCTTTATTGGGATGTTAAAAAGACAAGAGATAGAGAGCACCACCTTAGATCATAGCATATGAAAGAACTCCCAACTCACTGACAATCACAACACACAACAATCATTTGATAACTTGAATGAAGATCAATGCTCACATAGAAAAGATATATATAGCTTCCTTGTAGCTCAAAATAGTATACAACATCGTGGCCCTTTAGACCACAATCAATGGAGCACGATGTATAAGGGTGTGTCCACAACACATTTGACTCTTCAATGAACTTAATATCTACAACTCCAAGACAAAAACTCTTAGGCAAAGTCTTTATGGGGTCTTCTCTTCGACACAACTCTCAGCATTAGCCATTATTGCACATTCATACTCATAATCCTCATCCAAGAAAATCAAGTTCTCTACCCAAGGCTCTCACATGAATAGCATCATCATCACAATCCTCTACAACTCCATAATAAATGTGGGCTAGTAGAAAATCCTAGACAAGCTCCATGGAGATCTCAACTCCAAAATCTCACAATCCACAACAACACTCCACAAAGCCACCTCCACACTACCATGTACATGACTATCATCCCACATCAGCATGCACTGCAATGACTAGCCACATCAACCCTATATCACCTAATTTATAGCCATGAGCACAATGCAGTAATGACCATCTTCCTCATGTCAATAGGCATCAATGTAGTATGCTATGTGGCCACCATATAAATAGAAAACATGCCATACATCTTCATAAATTCTCCTCTTCAAGCACTTGTACAACCACCATTCTCTTGCTCCCACAAGTATGTTTGCAAACTTTTGGTGACTAGCCTAATACCGCAAGTATCATTGAGTTTTATGGCAACTAAAATAATTTCAACATAAAACTTTCTCAATATCTATGTAATGTTTCTATACAACCTTCATTTGCATGAAGTATTCTAGTGATATTCCATGACATATACAAGGAGAGACCCTTAATTAATCACAAAATGTCAAAAATGGAAGAACAAATCAACTAAACAATATGATGATAGGTGATGTCACTCACAATACAACAATAGTGGTTGCAAAGCTATATTATGTGACGAAGACAAAATGTCACTTCTTGCATTTAGTTATTATGGAGGGTACAAAGTCTATACTTTGATTAGCATAACTTCCTCTACTAGGAATTTTTCCTAGTTGCTCACACTAATGAGATCTCCACTTTAAGTCATTGGCTTCTATTCCCTCTTATAGTCATTTCTTGTGATACCTTCTTGGTGAGTAACAAGATTATTTTACATAGACTTTCCATTTGGGTGAGGTTTGTATCAAAGAGATTTCAATGTTGCTCGAAGTGCTTTTATTTGGATGTCTACTAAAGAAAATTTGAACTTTTGCCATGAATTTTGTGCCTGTCAAAAGAAACATAAGCATTAAATAAATTATGTCTATTTGAAGGGTTTAATGTAGGCTTAACTTGTGTGGATTACTATTGAATGGGCTTTAAGAAGGTTAACAACACATGAAGGTAATGGCTAGGAAACACATGATGGTCGCACATGTAGAGACATATAAAAACACATTGATAAGCACCCAAATCCTCACAAACATGCATCTACACATGCATGCGTACATCACATAATTATATGGCCGCATATATTTACATGCATACATGTGTATTTGTAGATACATGTATGCGCCCATGTACTTGTATAAATATAAGCATGAGCACATGTAGTATATGCAGATGCACATGGAGCTGCACTAACATTCATGTGTACAATATAGTACAAATGTGTATGCACAATCCAACATACATGTAGGGTAAAGGGGCCAATTAAGTGTCACATCCTAAAAGAAAAACACACCCCACTCCAATTTAGTGAAAGTTCTATTTAAAAGGTGCATTTCTAAATCCAATTAAAGCTATGATTCAAATTCTTATGTATCATATATAAGCTTGAAGTGAGTCAAACAATTGATCCATGTACTTTTGTTTCTTTTAGATTTTGTAAAGTCTTAAAATAGTGCATCCTCAAGTGTCACTCTATTAGCCCCTCATTACCACTCTTTTGTGAACCCTACATTAACAATTGGGTCTATTTGGATAAAAAATAACAAGATACCCCAAAATTTTTATGTGATTGCCATATAATGTATATAATTTCACCAATTCAAAAAATCAATACAAATCACTTGGAAAGAAAAATATGTAACGATAAAGATTAAAGAACACTCTATTGACCCCTTTACTCTATATGCAAATACACATGCATATCCACAGACACACAGTAACCACCAATGCATGGTAGTCTTGGGGGGGTCACTCATGAATATATGTATATATAAAGTGAGTTCAATTTAAAGGGTTTTTAAAATACCATTTTGTGTTTTATTAAAAAAAATCACAGATTAGGATATTTATAAATAGGCCATGAACGCATGTTATATAGAGAATATATATATAGTGAACCCCCCGAAATGGTAGTAGAGTTGAAGGTGAGTGACTTCACGTGATAACCCCCCGACCGCCCCCCAAAAAAAAGAAACACCACATGCCCATGCCCATTTACACAAGAAGTTTTTGACAATTTTCCCATATATGGGAAAAAGGGCTCTTTTGCCTTGTGTTTTTGTATAGTGGTTGAGCCTCTTCTCGAGAGGCAGCACATACCTAACTAGGTGCAATTGGGGTTGTTGTCGGCCCCTCCACCCAGCTGGGTATGTGGTCCCTCTATCGGAGAAACTCATGATGACTGATGGGTTTGTCTTGAAACTTCTTGTGATCGTGTGCGATGCGCTCTTATCATGTTTGATCGAAAGCTTACCATAACACGGAAGGTTCTCCTGGCGTTGAAGAAGCTGCTCTTGTTGTTGCAAGGAAAGCGCATGATCATTTGTTGTTTGCCTCCAGGTAGACAGGTGGAGCTTCTGATTGTGCTGAGACAAGGGGAGTCCGTCATTATCATGCCATTGTCGCAGGAATCAGTAGCACAGAAGGCGTCCTGATACTCATGTGGATACTGATCATACTGATGGTGATGATCAGACATGGAGCTGATGCTCAATCTATCACTGATGTTAGAGGTCCCATTGAGATTAGGGGAGCTCGTGACAAGCTCCAGCAATTTCTCTCTGAGACCCCCGAACGGATCGTCGATGTGATTCCCATCAGGATGATTTGATTCAGACAAGTTGTATTGATGGCAATCAGGGCTTGATCTGAGATTGATGTCGCCTACAGCCTCTGAATCCAGCTGTTCTGCACCATCCCTTTGCTTTGCATTATACAAGTAAGTAGCTAGAGTAGGTGACCACATCTCTGCTGTAGCTTGTTTCCTTCTCCTGATAAGCTTGCACACAAGGTTCTTAAATGCATCTTTGGATCTCCTAATATACTTGCTTGTAGCATCACTGATGGACTTATGATGGTGGGCATCATTAAGACCATCATGATCGTTATCCTCATCATGATCAGGATCATCATCAGTTTCAGGACTGAAGTCTACGCACCAGTTAGATTGATCATCCATCCTGTCATTGCCGAGCATTAGTGGCTGGTATTTAGCTCTCTCAGAGCTGGCAGTTATTGGGATTAACCATCTGTCAGATGTTTTTCCTTCTTTCTCATGATCCCATAATGTGCAAGTACCTTCTGCACCATCCACATCACCATGGTTGGCATGCCCAATACCACAGTCCTTGACATGCTCACTATCATGATCATCATCATCAGCAACAACATGCTCTTCAATATCAGCCATATTGGGGCAACTGATAATCATCCCAGTCAAATTTCCACTTCTCATTGTCTCTTCCTCTCTCATTCTTACATGTGAGTACTTGTCCACATAGTGATGACCCTCTTCTGTTTGCTTTTTATATGCAGGAATAGGGCATTGACATGAACCCAGCTCCTCGCCAAGGCTCGTATAATCATGAACTCTAACTCTGTTATGCTTGAATATTTTGAGATTCCACAAATCTAGCTTCATAACCTCATCATCACTCTGTTCTTCTGCGGGCATGGAGGGCCATGGATCTTGCCTCAGCAGTTTACCCCTATCTCCCTCTCTCAAGGAAGCAATACTGGGCCTCTGCCAGAAAGAAGCCCTCCCATCTAAGAGAATTAAATCTCTACTCTCTCTTCCATTGAGGTTGCAATCTTTTACCAAGCATTGCACTCTAATCTCTTCACCTCCTCCATGGTCATCAAGAGTAGAAGCCTGGCCATCAAAGCTGGGGTGGAGATGATTCCTTATGTGGTTGAATGAAGCCGCCTTGTGGAACGATTTAGTGAATTTGATGAGTTTCTGGCTTTTGGACTGGCCTTTGCAAGGGGGTTTATGGATGGGGGAGCTATGGCAGGAGTGATGGCGAGAGACTGTTTGAAGCTTGGGGGGAAGCTGGAGGGAGGAGTGCTGTGGCTCCACAGTGGTACAGCAAGGCTTAGCCTTGCCAGGAGCTTCCTCCCATTTGAAAGGGATGCTGTAGCTACCACTTACAGATACTGATAGAGCTGTATTTGACAAGCCATTAGTGCAATTTGAAGGATTACCCGTGGAATCTGGAGTTGTGCCAACTTGAGCCATTTTTGGCAAGCCATTACTACAATAACTGGAAGGCCTAGTCCTTCTGGAAGTTGGTGTTGTACTGACTTGAGGCATCTTTGGCAGGCCATTACTAGAATGGAAAGGGTTACTCCTTCTGGGAGTTGGAGTTTTACTGACCTGAGCTATATTTGGTAAACCACTACTCCTTTTGGCTTCCTTCTCCTGCATGGTGCAAGGTCTTCTCTCATCCAAGCTAGCTTGGAATGGTTTGTGGATCAGTCCATTGTTCCCTGTATGGGGCTTATCATGATCCAAAGAAGACGAGCTTGACATGTTGAATTGAGATGATCTCTTGAAGCCAATACCCCCTCTGGATGAGGGTTTCTTGTGATCCAAACTGGCAACAGAGTTTCCACTCCTCCATTGAGGTGATCTCTTCCACCCTTTGGTGTCTTTCATGTGGGAATTGCTCTTGATCTAATTCAGCGGATTTCTAACCAGACCACACTCAGCCTTCCACTCCTGACCTCCAGGCAGCAAAGCTTGACAGCTTGATTAAACTATGACAAGGGTGGTAAGCAATATGAGACCTAGGGGGGATGAGAGGCCTCAAAACTTTTAAGTAAAGCATTTCACAAGGCTAACTGAACCAATATATTGAGACCCTCTCTCTCTCTCTCTCTCTCTCTCATATATATATATATATAAGGAGATCCATACATTACCTGTAAAAAGTCTGAAGTCTATGAGATAAAGATGGAGATAATGGACATTGGTCCAAAGGCATAATATAGGAAAGAGAGGTGGAAGGTTAAAGGTTAAAGGCGTGTGGAAGAATGAGATTGAATGGAGCCCCCGTGGGATTGGATTGGAGCTGTGGTATGCAAGATAGGTATATGTCGAAGCCAAGAGACTCATCAAGTCTCCACGGACCACCAGGACTATTGCCGTGTGAGAGCAGGAGTCGTGTGAGACAAAAGGATAGATTGACTTTGGTCTATGGCCATACTAGGATTTCCATCAGCACCTTAAGAGTCATGCTATTTTCTTTTTCAAAACACCTTAAGAGTCATGCCACATGACTTTCAACCCCAACTAGACTTTCTGCACATATAGGGATGTAAAGGTAACAAATATCAGCCCGGGGGGGGGGGGGGGGGGGGGGGGGGGGGTGGGGTGGGTTTGCTTTTAAGTACTAAACTTAACTTTAAGTACTATGTGTGGATTTACCTTCTTATTCAAGCTTTGTGCCTTGCAAACAAAGCTTGAGATTTTCAAAAGCTATGCAAGTTTCCCACTCTCGACTATTCCAACAACAAAACTCTTCCAACTTTTTAGGCCATCTATGCCTAATTGTTGTCACCTAGTCACCTTTATCATCAAAATTGAAGCAACATGCAAACACCTATAACAATTTCGCCTAATAGAAGTGAATTGTTTGGAAAAGTTTTAGAAGTGTTTCACCTGTAAGTAGCAAAATTGAAAAAGCCTTTTTTCAAAAGAGTAGCTACCTACATTATCAACAGCATTTCACATGCTAACTTTAAAAATTAGCTACCTACATTATCAATAGCTTGTCACATGTAATACACAAAGACTCCATTTGATACCTATCAAATATCATCAATATCTTGATGGATAGTAACCCTTTAAAGACTACATGCATAGGTGTAGAAACTGCCTATACTTACTATCTTTTCTTCAACTAAACAACTACGAATATCTAAAAGTAAAACATGTTTGCAAAGTCCGACTAGTCTTGGTATGATAATAACTAGTACCCCTATAGAGACTACATGCATGGGTATATCTATGGCCTATACCCACAAGCTTTTCTTCAACCAAACAACTACAAATTGATGAAATTACAACGTATTTGCATATCTCACTAGTCTTACCATGATCCATGATGACCCTTTCCAAATGAAAAGTCCCTCAACATCTTGTGGTCCACACCTTTGCACACAAGGCAATGCCCTTTTGTGCTATTATTTGGAAGCATTCCAAGGTGCCATTTGCTTTTAACCTTTTCCCAACCTTTCATGTTTGTGGAGTTATTATTGAAACAAGACCTTTCAAATTTATAGATAAGTGGGCCCTTTTGCCATGTTGTGGCATCTTCTTTGTAAACATTTCTTGAGATTTGTACAACTATTATGCGAATACTTATACTTTCTTAGGCATGCTTTCCTAAACTTGTTTTTCCTCCTCTAGAAATACATAACCAATCCTCAATCATAGGTAGGCTTGGTACAATTCTAGGTTATGAATAATCTCTGCTCCAATTAAACCAATCACTGAGAATTATGTCTTACCATGCTTAATTGCATGTCAAAGTCTAAAAAGAAAATGTCACTCTCAATGCATACAACCAAATCGCATTATGTATGGGTATGCAGATAAGTGGTATATCATAAAGTCTTATATTTTTGGAATTTATATAAAATATATGTTAAGGAGTAATTGGTCATCAAGAAGAAAAATGCAAAATGTTGTAACACTTGTTCACAATGTACCTTATTTTGAGACTCACATGGAATGCATAATCTTAGATTAAGCATGAGCCCATAGATTCTATGGAAGAGCTTGGGTGGAGAGAACCTCGAACTAGGGCACATCAATTACATGATGTTACTCCCTCAACTTTTTTATGTGTGCATGCACATACACATACTCCCTACTATGTTCCTCTTTTAATTTGGACATTTGGGTGTTTGCGTTGCATGCGGCACACACAATGCATGATATGTGCTTGCGCACATACATATATTCCAATGACTTTCCTTCATAAGCACAAACATAGACTTTAACCATTTAGGAGGAATGGTACTTTGGCTTACCAACCACTAATGTCACATTGAGAGCCATCAAGCATTTGCATGTAGAAGTATTTATGTTTAGGAGGAAGAATGCACAAAATTCTCTCAAGTTTCATGTCACTCTTGCTTTGCATGCTAAAATATAAGATATCAAAAGGATATTGTTGTATCTCTTTGATTCACAAATGAGAATGAGGAATTTTGCAAAAGGAACATTCTCCCTTCTTCTTGTTGAGATCCATCTTTCAATCAATCTTTGTGGATTTTAAGACTTGTCAAATGGGTGTAGTTGTTATCAAAGGAGATGTCATGTTCCTCTATAACCCATGCTTAATATCACACCTATATTGTAAAAGGTCTCTAAAAAGTATACAACCTTACTTGCTTTGTGGTGTCTATAGAGCCAACAAGAATCAAAGGTCATGCTTCCTTGGATACCATCTTTCCTCGAAGAATCGCCAACAATAAGAGGTATGATCTAGATAGACAATATTTATTAAGAAGTATAGAGGGAAATAATTTTCTATGTTTAGTATTTGACTTATAATATTTAACAACTTGAAAAATCCATAAAACCAAAACTAAAAAGTACAAAGAGATTCTACCTACCAAGAGCTTTTGTCTTTAAAAAATAAGGGCAAGTGTCTAAGAGATTGGTACTTTGGTTAAGTTTTATGAGATGCTTCTTTTGTAGCTAAACTATTTCAAACTGAAAATTTTCAACTAGTGATTTAGGATACAAAAATGGCATATAGCACCTTAAAGAAATCTTAGATTTTGAGAATTTTTTAAATGAAACAATAATCATCAACATTCAAGGTGCGCTCATCAAGGCATACGAGATTCATAACTATGTTTGATAATTCAAAAATAAAGTAAATCAAGATGAGATCTCCTAACATTACCCTATAAGATGAAATGTACTAACATGACCTTACATTTCAAACCAATATGTTTCTCAAATTTCAAACCAAATTGCGCCTTTTGGGTCTTCCACAAAGGATAATCTGTAGACTCGTAAAGTGTATTGTATTTAAGTAGGAATTCTATTTACTGTATGCTTTGTGCTCAATTTGAGTGCTTATCAAACTATATTAGTAAAGTGTTTTTTTTTGTGGCACTTGACAAAATATTTCAAAGCCAAATATATCACAAATGAGTAATATTTACATCTTAGTAAGCTAGTCATCAAACTAAAGCTTCTTTGCACACAACTTGCTTAGAGTTCCAAAACCACAAGCATTTTGTAATACTTTGGTAGACTTTCCTAAAACTATCAAAAGGCTTAGCCATCACCATTAGCACATACTTGAAAAGAATCATGTTTTCTATTATCCCATATTGCCAATTAGGACATTAGCCATGATTACATGCCAATAGAATTATCACCTAAAATCCCATTGCCAATTTGTGTATAGACTTGTAAGGTTTTTGACTAGCAACCAACTACATGATTTGCTATTTCTAGTACTTTGATTCTTATCTCCAAGGTCTAAGAGAGATATGTCCAACCAACTAACATTCCTTCATTTCCTTTCCATTTGAATTTAGATCCATCATTATTATTGGCAAACATGTGTCCTCTAAAAACAAGAGCCATTTGAAAGAGATAAGAGCTATAATATATCCATGTAGAGGAGTTGTGATAGATCCACTAGTCCAAAAAATTGAGTACTGGATAAATCAACATTGCAAATAGTAGTGGGTCCCAAGATTATCATTAAAAGTTTAGGTGCACATTAAAAATTTTAGGTTTGTTGAACTCAAGTTGTAAATCAATTTGTTTATTCACAAATAATAAAGGTGTTAACTTACATTATCCCTCACACATCTCAAGGAGCTTTTGGTAGCATATTAAAGATTGCATCACTATGCTATGTGGATAGTGGTGCAATATTTTCATTGCATTAAAAAAGGAATATTGCACCATAATGAGAGAAATCACTCTCATATCAAGATATGTGCCAAAAGGAGAGGAATCACTCACATCCAAAGGAGCGTTGACTATTGGAATTTCATCTATTCTACAAACTTGCACTATGTTATAATATTTTAAATAGCAAGTTTAATGTGCAAAAAATAGCTCTATTGGTTAGATTTATGGACATGGCAAACCATATTTTTATGCTATATTATCTTTATGTCTTTCTCATGTTGACAAGAGCCAAAGCTTTTGGCTAAGGTGAGGGAAATAAAGAATAAGAAACATTATGTGAAAAGCATCATGATCACTCCAAATCATTTGTAAAAGTAAGTAGGAAGATTTGTAAAAAAACATGGAAAGAAAAAAGGTCCAAGAAGACAAAATAAGACCTCTACATGTAAGACATTCAATGGAGAAACCTTTCATAAGAATAATTATTGCAACCATTTTATGGGATGTTTTGAAGTACTACCATGTAAGCTCAAAAACTTATCTTTATTAAGCATTAATGACTTTGGCTAAATAAGCAGCATGTGATGCATGTATATTGCCTTTATGGCAAGATCAACAATACATGCATAGACACATGTGAGTATGCATTCTCTCTCTCTCTCTCTCTCTCTCTCTCTCTCTCTCTCTCTCTCTCTCTCTCTCTCTCTCTCTCTCTCTCTCTCTCTCTCTCTCTCTCTCTCTCTCTCTCTCTCTCTCTCTCTCTCTCTCTCTCTCTCTCTCTCTCTCTCTCTCTCTCATGCACCTGTAACATCATTCCCACTTGTAATCTTGTATTCATGTTCATTTTGTATATTATCATGGCATAAAAGCATTTTCATTATAACAATATTTGAAATCAAGTGGAAGGGAAGGCTTTGAGCTAGTGTATATCTTTTATGAAACACATGCTTGAAACTCAATTGGAATATCTCCTCTCACATCACATGTTGAATGGTGGTAAATATAGTTTCTTCCCAATAACAATATCATAGTGAACAAGTTCATAGACTTATATTTATATCCAAGTTTTCATGTGTGGGTATAAAGTTAAAAGGATGCCAAGCCTGTGTGTGTGTGTGCGCGCGCGCATGCGCACGCGTGTGTATGCGTGTGTACCTAAAGACGCATTCAAAATGTGTTTAAAACTCAAAGACAAAGGTATTGTGTTCAAGCAATATCTACAACTCGATGCTGGTTGCAACTCTCATGAACCACCACTTATGAGACTCATTGACAATTAGGATGAGTTTCTTACTGATGATTTAAAAAGGAGTATCACTAGAGGATTAGAGACCCTATTGTGGATCATTATACAATCCAATGTTGATGAAGTAGTTCTCATTTCTAGAATTTAAAAAGGAGTATCACTAGAGGATTAGAGACCCTATTGTGGATCATTATACAATACAATGTTGATGAAGTAGCTCTCATTTCTAGAATGTGATTCACGTCCCATGTAATCTTAGCAATAATAAGAAAATGTATATGCGGGCCATTATAAATACAACATTGGTAAAATGGCTCTCATTTCCACAATGCGATTCACTTCCCATGTAATCTAAGCAACAATAACAAGAAAATGTATGTGTGGCTTGCATGTGTATATGCACAACCACGTGTCAATGTGCATGTACTCTATGTGTATGTGCATGCTTGGATGTCAAAGACCTTACAAGAAAATTGGTCAAGGTATCTATTTATTTGTATGAATATATGGAGGCTTAAGCATCCATGCATGATTCTAGAATTTATCTTGAAGAGGTGCACTTTAGATTAGGAACAATGCCAACAATATGTGTTTTAGGTTGATTAATCACCTACTAAGGATAATTCTAGAATCCTCCATAATAACTTGCTCATGGGCATAGCCAAATATCTGCTCAATTTCCCCCCTAAACACCACCTTGGAGGTGGGACATCCATCCTTGACTCTCTCTAGGACTCCTTGAATAAAGGTGGCTAAGATTAACCTAAGCAAAGGTTGCATGAATTGACTCCAATGCAAGGTTTTTGGAATCCCAAATCCCTTGGGTTCTCCCAACCTAAGCGAAAGGGGGGATCAAAAGTATGCTTGAAAGACCACACAAGCTATGGAAGCTAAGAAATGAAATACTCTTTGGTAGATTTAGGACCCTTATAGTTCCTTTAGACAAATGGTCCAAGGTTAAAGGAGAAGTATTTTTGGTTTTGAAAGGTTATAGCTCTTTTGATAAAGCATATAAAGTGTTCTATCATAGCCTTAAAAAGGCCTAATATGGAAGCCCTTGGAATAGCTTTACTTTAAGGCTTTGTACATATCTAGTTCATATTAATATAAGTGCGCATTATTAAAAAATGGATAATTTTAGAATGCATCCCTACATAAAATAGTCTAGTACTAGTGGTATAGTTATTCCCCTACTATGCAAATCAATTTGTCAAGGTTGGTTTCTATTTGTTGAAGTGATCCTCTTCATAGGTGGAACTACAATATGAGAAGTGGCTTTCATATTTGAGATGCACCCTATAGCACATGCCTCTCTCTCTCTCTCTCTCTCTCTCTCTCTCTCTCTCTCTCTCTCTCTCTCTCTCTCTCTCTCTCTCTCTCTCTCTCTCTCTCTCTCTCTCTCTCTCTCTCTCTCTCTCTCTCTCTCTCTCTCTCTCTCTCTCTCTCTCTCTCTCTCTCTCTCTCAAGATTGTCTTGGTTTTACTTCATCTTGTAAAAGTTTCACAGGGCAAAGTGCTTATCATGATCATGATACGCCACCTTTCCATTCTTCCTATGAAATTGAGGTGAAATTAACATTGGAGTTAAGGAATGATTGAAATGAAAGCATATTTAAAATGTCACAAAGAAGGTATTGTAAAATCAATTCACACGTTTGTTTGTGGTAATTCAAATTTCCAACCCACTAGAACATTATATGTTGTTAAAAGGGATGTGTGTTTTTGTCTTTTGAGGTTATGTCCACGAGGAAAGCATGCAAGAATTTGTGTCTAAGTGTTATACCAAACTGCATTTGTATCTTGTCTTTAGTAAAAAGCATGTAAACTTGGTTTTCCATGATTATGATTAGCATAGAGATAAGACCATTTAAAGTATTTTATATGGTGGGTTTGCATCCTTACATCCATTTGTAAGGTGTTTAACTTGTAATTATATGCTATATTTTAATTTTTGATGTGTTTTGTTACTTTTCCATGCACATGTTGTAAAGAAGTATAAAAGTTAGTAAAACATTATTGTGGTATATAAAGTCATTCAAGCTAGTGTGGTCAAGTGCATTTTCTAAACTTAGTTTTACCATAGCTAATACATGTCATAAGGAATCTTACCATAAGGGTCATTTATTATGCAATTATTTGTTCAATTCTACCATAGAATTTGCTAGTAGCATGTTGAGCTACTTTGGTAACATTAGAGTGCAAGCCATAAGATTTGAAGGATGAATCTTTCTAATGCACACTTAGATGCCTTTCTTGAGCACCACCATAGGGGCCCCATAGAACTTAGCTCGTCAAACAAGTTGCAAGTCCACATCATAGTGAAACATCAAGGCCTCAACCCAAAAGAATAGACCTGAGGAACCCCATACTTTAATAGTAAACCTAATAGCAATATTACAACCATCAAAGAAGGGTCACTTTGCAACCAATCAAAAATTAGAGTAGTTAATATTGCCCTTGGCTCAAAGGGAGTGTGAAACAAGAGAGTGCTAAGTGTCAATCCCTCTACCACAACATAGTGAAATATCCTGCCCCTTAAAACAATGTAACCTAGCATTTGGATAGTCACTTTCCACCCAACACACCCATCATATCTAGTTTTCTAATCAAGAGTCCTACCATGATGTGAAGACATAAATCAATTTTCTTAAGTAGCCCTTTACACAAGATTCATTGAACAACATTTAGGCATGTTCTCAAAAACAATAGACAATGACCCTTTTGTTATTTGAAAACAACTTTGTGTAACTTGTACAACTTGTCCCTTGTAGGATAGATATCTAATGACTAGATGTTGATACCATAACCCATCCTTCCCTTATCTAGAATCAAGTCTATCTGATGCCCATGTTGATCATGGGTATAATCTTCTTGATTAAAGCCCCATTGGATTACATGCTACCATAGGAGGGAACCTTTTTCCCATGGATGACCTCTTTTCTCACATGTTAGTGTCCACAATCTAGGTAGCTATATTTTGGATTAGGATGATGAGGCCTCTCCTTAGTGAAGACCCTAGGGAGACATGTTAACCCTTGGAACAACACAAGGTGCAAAGAAGACTTATGAAGGAGCATAAAAAGACAGCTTGTTGGAAAAAGAAGACCAAGAAGCATGGAAAAAAAAAAATTAAATCAAGAACAAGTTGTGCAATAAATAAAGCAAAATTTAGCCCCTTGTAAAAAAGTGCCAAGCTCCCTCCTCCTATGCAAGTTGTAAAGGAAGAGACGCATGTAAAGGAGCCATGAGAATAGGAAAAGAATAGGAAAGAAAGTGGAAAAGAGGACCAAGACTGGATGGCTGGTCATGGAAATGGGTTGGGTGCCCAAGGGGAGAAGGGCATGTATAAAAGTCAAAAAGTGAATGGATAAACTCATTCTTGGTGTGTGTGCAAACTGGCTCTCTTCTTGTTCTTGCTCTTGCTTCCTTCTTGTGCATGAGAGAGAGAGAGAGAGAGGGTGCGAGAGGGGGAGAGTATAAGTGTGTGAGAGTGAGGAACCATGGAGAAGCTCTTCTTCTCCTTCTTCTCTTCTCTTTACTCATATGCGTGGCTATGGAGATTGGAGCTTGGAACTTAGAGATAGAGCACGCTTGAGCAAGAGCCTTGAATCATGGGTCCATCGAAGGATTTGTGGAAGAGGACTACAATGATTGAATTCAATAGCTGACTACATCCTTGTGCGAGAGTGTGCATAGCTATGTGAGAGGTAGCCATTGTCTGCTTGACTTGATAAGCAGTTCGTAGGGTCTCGGTAGTTGTTAGCAATAGTAACAACATTTTGGTTCCGTTTTTCGAGACTAACAAATTCAAACTTGAGTGCTTGTGTGCTCCAAATCGAGTGACAAAGTAGGAGTTCGTCTTCGAAATGGTGCTTAGTTAAGGTAGGAAGCAAGGGATTCAGAAGCTGTTTGATCTCCTTTGCCAAATATTTTAGGTGTTGGAAGATTTAGGAATGTTCATTAGATCACTTGTAGGATGTTTTTCATTAGTAGGATGCATTAAGGTTTGGAAAATAAGGAAAAAGAAAGAAAAGATAAGTCTCTATAACAGCCAAGAAATAGGGGAGCAAGGAAAGAAAGGAAAATAAATTTTGAACACCTTGGAGGCAGGAAAACAGAGAGTAAGGGAAGAAAGAGAGAGCATTAAAAAGGAAGAAAAGGGGGGGAAGAGCTCATTTGAGTTTGTGAGAGATTGAGAGAGTGAGCAACAAATCAAGAGAGAGCAATAGGCCAAGAGAGCAACAACAATCCATTTGTCATCACCCTTAGTGGTTCTAGGTATGCTCACTTTGATGATTGATGAATAAGGACATGATCATAGTTAGGCACATGTGTGATTAAGTGATTCATTTTCATCAATTTTTTCTCATTCAATGTGTTTTCTTTCCGCTTGGATAGTGTCCCATGACCTCAGACAGCCAAGTCCTAACTAGTCAATACTTACTTGGACATACTTACTTGAACTCAAACTCAGATAGTAACAAGTCCACTCGGACAGCCTAGACGGCCACACTTGAACGGTCCACACTCGGACAATTGATTCGGCCCACTTGGACACTTAAAATTTCCATTCAAATAGTCCAACTCGAATGCTCAAGTGGTTGAATTATCCACTCGAACACACCATCTTCAACTCAGACAAAGACCCTTGTTCAAGTTGGACTTGGCCATTCAAATAGGCCAAATCCATCACTTAAACGGGTGAATTTGGGACTCGTACCATCAAAGGTCTACAACTCAACATTCGAATTGGAAGATTACCAGGACTAGAACACATTCTTAGGGACCATCTAGACCCCCCAAACATATCAAAGGTTGCGAGCTAAATATAGACTGACCCTAGCTGGTTTCCAAACCTACAAGTGTGACCATAGAACTAACCAACACTAGAATTTTCCCCAACATGCCCAAGAATTGACCAAATCAGTGATTGCTTATAACTTGCTACCTAGTAGAGACACTATTTGATTGCTTGGTGGGTGTGTGAATGATTTCATTGAAGGTTGCACATTGCATTGTAGGCACTTAGGTGCATGAGAAAAGTTGAAAGCCTCGTTGTGCACAACTCACCTTGCATTACACCATTCAAGTGTGTGAGTAGGCATAAATTGGGAAGTAATTTCATTAACAAGAAACACACTAAAGGGGAATTGAGTTGAGAAACGAACCCACCAATAGGACTTGCAACACCCCTAGGACCGTGAAAACAAACCAAGAAACCCATCATCATTACAGAGTAAACAGCCTTAAACCCCTAGATAACTGAGTGAAGAGAGGAACGAACCACAATTAGAGACATGTTCTTAGCCGACCTAATCACCCTCATTGACTTCTTAGTGGTTTGAGAGACTGCCAATATGGCAGACTCGGCAGAGAAAAGTAGAGCAGCCCCAACAACTTCATTGCTAACCAGACTGGGAATCACCCCTAGCTAGACTGGGAATCACACCAAATTCACTACAAGATATAGACCTTATACCGACGTTTAAAGCAATGAAAATGCAAATAACAAAATTTGCCTCGTCGTCGTGAAAAGCGTCATTATTGGCGACGCCACAGAACAGTCAGTATCACCGTCGCTATTAGCGTCGGTATTGGCGTCGGTATGATACCGACGCTGATAGCAACAGTTTGCGACGTAAATAACGACACCAATAACGATGCAAGCAGTACAATTTGCGACGCTAATAGCGACGATAACATGGGAAAAAAATTTTGTGGCAGGGCAGCCACATGTAGCATTGTGTGCTTTATTAGAGCCATACAAAATAGTTTCTGCACTGTGTACAATGCGCTTGCAAACAAAAACAATGTATACTGAAATCATAACACTGATACATGAAATAAATACATGATCGCATAATAAGCGATTGGTACAATCATGACAAGATATCACTAATACATAGAAAATGTCTACATAGATCACGCGACTCAAAAATAAAGGTGTGTCAGCTCCAGGGATCCAAGGGCGAGCTACATATCCTCATCCCCCGAAAGCTCGTCCCACCGCAAAGGAGCATTGAACAGACTCTGCAGAAAAAGAAACAACACATCATTCCACCATACAATAATGCATTCTAATTAAACATGGTAACTACGGACAAGAAAGATGAGTGACTTACAGGGCCGCCATGTCTATACAATCGGTCGATCAATGAAGTGAGACCATGCCTCTCTGTATATCGAGTCTCAAGGCCAGTTGGATCGCGATTTGTAATGGAGTGCTGCAAAGAAAACAAAATGCTAACTATTAGAAACATGATTGTCAGTTCAAAGAATATTGCAAAAAAATAAACAAGCAAAACAAAAGAAAAACTTACAAAGTCCTCCAAATATGTCCTGTGGCCGCCACTCCCAAGATGATGGACCACTCCGGCCTCGAGTCGTGTCCTCGCCGCCTCGCACTGCTGACTCCAACGTCCTGGAGAATCTATAGCCTCCTCTGTCAGTCGACGCCAATCGTCTGCATCTAACCACTCGGGCTTTGTAGCCCCACTCTTGATTACCTTGCGTGTGTCGGATCGTCTATGTGTCATGTATGCACGCATGCAATCCATCATCCATCCCGTAGAGAATCTATCTACTGAGGCTGGCATCGGAAACTCCTCGTGCAAGGATGCTACTATGTAGTCCTTACTTCCCTCCGGTATGTTCTTCCAATGATCCAAGACATTGTGCTAAAAAACTTGTTGGCACAACTCTCTCATGTGAGCCATCACCCTCCTCCCCTCATCATTCATGATGATGGCTCCTGGCCTACCATCGACTAGATATCCATATCCCCCTGGAGTCTACCTAAGATGGGTCCTCTCCCATCTGCGTCCACGCTCCTGGGCATATCCAGGAGACCCATGTGCATCCAGTGTACCGACCGGGGTAATATCTCTCAGAGTGGCACCCACAGGGGTGCCACCTGAGACGGTTGAGCAAAAACCAGAGTAACTGGAGTAGACATCTCCACAGGTGTGACAAATCCCTGAGATGATGTAGCTCCAACTGAACGATGAGACGGAGACACCGCGTTCGTGCCTCAGCATCCACCTGAGCTTGAGTCGCCACCTCCCTGGAAGGGCCACGAGAGCGAGGAGTCGCACCTGTATCCCATGTCGACCGTAGGCTCACTGCCTCTGTATCTCTGCAGCATCCCCCTGACCCCGAAGCACTCCCTCCCTCTGGCCCAAGTCGTGAGCGTCGAGCTCATCTGCTCGAAGCCGAAGCATCCAATCGAGCTGAAGTAGATCTAGCAGAGCGCCCTAACGAAGACCGAGACAGCTCCTGGTCTACCATATCTCTGAATCTCGAGACCTGGTCTGGAGATATGCGTGTAAAGATGTCCTGTAACTCCTCATCACTCATCCCTCGACTCATCCTGAAAATGTCACCTGCACAGACAAAAAATGATGTTAGAATAATCAATTTAAATCATACAAAGCATAGTAATATAAATCATTTTTTTAAAAACTCACTTAAAATGCATATCTTATGTACCCTTATAAGCGATTGGTCAATGAATTGAGTAAGTGGATGCTCCAAGTATGAAGTATCCTATGGTCCCATGTTAATCTCCTGGCACAACTCCGCATACACTGGAAGGTCGATAGACATGTCACCACAAAAGAATGAGTCTACCTCGTTCTCAAAGAATTCTTGGACTCCTCTATTTCTATCATTGTTAGCCGATGCTGGCTCCAAGCTTTCGACGGCCTCCACCCCTTGCAATATCGACCCCTCTATTTGCATATTATCTTCATCTATGCTGGGAACATCGCTTTGATTATATACTCTTGCACTTCGGGAAGTTGAAGGTATAACATACCACCATCGAGGTTGTCGAAGGTTTGGATAGAAGATTACCTATTCACAAACACGTACAAGAGAGTTCAAACCATTGTGACATAAACCATATCGTAATATAATTAGCAAACAAATGAGTCCATGCACCTGTTCACAATGGGCCGGCAACACAAAGGTGTCGTGCAAATCCATCCATTTTTTTTCGGAATCTATTTCAAGAAATCCAGATGGACCTCGTTGAACTGTTGCTCCAGTTCCTCCAAGTATCACTTTGAACCACTGCACATCGAATAGTATCATGGAGAAGCTACGGTAATCCACCGTAACAATACTTTGCAAGTTCCCAAAATACTCCATCTCATCCACAACCGTGTTTGGATCCGTTGCTCCGTCGTTGGCTCTCTTGCTCGAACCTTGCCATGATACCACAGTCCATTGTGGAGCGCATTTTGTCAATACGCTCCACACGAAAATGCCATCCGCGCGACCACATTGCACTATATATTTTGTATTGTGCATTGAAACACTCAAATTAGATGTCGCATATAAAATTTAGATACGACAAATTCTTAACTCCTCATTACCTTTGCACTACATCCCCTCGAGAATTCCCACTCCTCCATTGAAACCTCTGTCCCTTCGCGAGACGCTGCGGTCAAAGCTCCATGCAACCATCGCATTGACATGAACCACGACATCTCCTCCATGCCTTTGGGATATCGAATCGATCGATGACGCGTACTACGTCGGAATTCAGCTCGTGCTTCCTCCCGATCTTGCCTAGCAATTTGGTACTTTTTGGCGAGCCACGTCTCCATAGAGGCATGGTGCAACATATAAATGCAATTCAACTTCTCCTCCATTGAGGCATCCATTCTTTTTTCTACCCCATTTCCAACCACCACATCTCCAGTTAGTCTATCATCGTCCTTCAACGACCATAGCATTTCATTGTCTGGTTCCACCGTTGGTAGCCATTGTGAAATATGCACTAGCGACTCAGACACCGACCAACCTTCAGCCATGCTACCTTTTGGCCGAGCTCATTGTCACACAAAGCCTTTCAGGGTTTTCATGAAGCGCTCCAAGAAGAACATCCATTGCGTATGGACAGGTCTAGCAATCTCCACTTCATTTACAAGATGCACAAGAAGGTGGATTTGTATCATGAGCATGCTGGTGGGCAAGTATTTCTCAAAGAGATAGATAGTCTCCACTGCTCCCCACCTCGCAGATTCAATAGAGGATGTCTTAATCTCCTTCTGTAAGATCCATTGCACCAAAGTCGACAACCTGTGAATGGCCCTGTGTATTTCTGGAGTAAGACATCCTGCGATCGTGATTGGTAGTACAAACTGTCACAAATGAGAAAGCATTATGAATAATGGCTACGCTCCAAATAGCAAAATGCGCACGCCAATTACAATCCATTCGTAGTACAAACCTAACATATCTTATGCCAGCCATGGGATTTTAGCCCTGATAATTGGTCATCTTTAGAAAATGCGGACCTGAGAGAACGCATTATACCCGTCGGAGTGCGGATAGACTTGATTACTTGCTTCACAATGCACTCTTCTTTAGTGGACAAAATCCAAGGAGCACGAGAAAGCTGCACGTGACCATCAGCACTTGACTGTGGCCAAAGCGCCTCCATCTTACCTACCTCCTTCAAATCCATTCATGCCCCTATAGTGTCTCTCTTTCTTGTGATGTGGTCCCATAACAAGCTGCCCACATTCTTGAAAATATGCATGGGATCCAACAAGTGGTTGACCTGTAAGTGGGTCCAATATGGCAACTCGTAGAAAACTGAGAACCGCTACATTCTGTTTGGATGTGATTCCACGTGGACCATTTTCAGCTTGTACCAGCTTGCGACGTTCATATGTGTTGGAGACTGTCCAAGGAAACCTTCCTTGAGTTCATGATCCTCTGGTAAGAAAGCAACGTGTCCTTGATATGCCATCTTCTTCATGGTTCGTGACCTTCGGGAGTCTAACTGTGGCCCGCACAATGGACATGCATGATAACTTGAGGTAACCAGACCTGTTCCAACACCACGACCTAGTGAATACTTGCTTGAACAAGATAAAATATAGATATTACCAGCGAGAATGGAGGCCTGCTCACCTGAGCACTCTTCAAATCCCAGAAAGTCATGCATCGTCCACATGAGAATGGCTCGAATATTGGCTGACCGCCGACCATCGCGCCTGCTCATATCTTGCACGGTGACCCCGTCCTCCCACAAAATCTTAAGCTCATCGACTAATGGACGAAGATACACATCCATATTTTTGACTTTGTAGCAGTTGGGGACGAGTAAGCTAAGGATGAGATGTCCTTTCTTCGTAGAAAGCCATGGAGGGATATTGTAGTTGACAAGGACTATAGGCCACACACTGTAAGAAGTTGAGCGCAGACCGAATGGGTTCATGCCATCCATTGCAAGACCGAGCCGAAGATTCCTTAGCTCTCGGGCAAAGCCTGGGAAGGTAGAGTCAATGTGGCTCCATGCGCGTGAATCCGCTGATATTCGTTGAACTCCATCCGTGGACCTATTATGTGCATGCCACGTTATCAAGCTCGCCATGCCAGACGTATGAAACATGTGGTTTATGCGAGGGATAAGCGGAAAGTGTTTGAGAACTTTTTGAGGGATGGTTTGCCCTTGCAAGTCCTGTCAATACCTATGAGCTCCACACTTTGGGCATGTCTCCATAGTCTCGTATTCTCCTCGATACAGTATGCAATCGTTGATACATGCATGAATGTTATTATAGTTCATGCCAAGCTTCCGTAAAACATGTCGTGCATTATCACGAGACTCGGGCATGGTATTTGCAGGTGGTAATATATGATATTTCAATAACCTGAAAAAAATCATAAAACACCTTGAAAAAGCACAAATGTTTGTAATAATAGTGCCAAAAAAAAAATCAATGAAGCATATGTACAAGGTACCTGAACAACTCGGTCACACTCGTATCGCTCCACCCGTATTTTGCTTGCACACTTAAGAGTGCAAGCAGTGTCTTCAGCCGAGATACTCAGTACCCATCATATAATGGTATGGATGCTTCCTCTCTAAGCGGATCAGAAGTCTCAACATCCATGGGAATCAATGCATCGATCATTGCCTCCATCTTAGGCTCCAAGATTGCAGGTAGGTCTGGAAGGTTGCCTGTCTCCTCTGGCATTGACGGTATAGATTGGCCTTGCAAGTGGTGGATTGGCTCCTGCACTCCATCCATCGCACGCCCACATACTCTTCTAATTGGCCGCAAAGGGTGCACTCCTCCTTGGGACGAGACACCACCTCCCTGGATAGAAAATTTGCCAGTGAGACCCAATCTTATTTTATATGGTATTCAATTAGCTTGTGAGTACAATGCATGATTGATATTAACTTCAAATTACCATTTGCTGAAAATCTGCAATCGCCTGATCAATGATCTCAGATTGAAACTCGCCAAATCGTCGTATGTGTTCTATAGACAATCAGCGTTTTCGTCTAGTTGCCAGCTTGCATTGAGAGCAATGACATGGGACACGCTGATTAAGATACGCCTCGCGATCTTGAACAACAGGACCTTCTTCGTTTTCCATTTTGTCTACGTTACAACAAACAATTTGTTTTTGTTATCATTCTTTTCTTTTCTTAGATTGTTATCCTCTTCTTCCATCTCTCTCTTTTTCTATGATCTAGCATATAGTATCATAGAACACTAGTATTTAGTACCTAGTACTCAGTACCTAGCACATAATATCATAGCATCTTAGTATCTAGCACCTAGTACTCTAGTATCATAGTGCCAAGTACCCAGTACTATGATACTATGTAGCAGGTGTGCCAGGGTACCCCCTCTTTCTCTCTTTCCCTATTAGGTTTAATGATTTTTATCTCTTTTTCTCTCTCCTCTCTCTCTCATATTTATTTTTCTCTCTCCTCTCCATCTCATTTCCTTTTCACTCTCATTTTTTTCTCTCTCCTCTCCCTCTCTCATTTCCCTTTCTCTCTTTCTCCCCCTCTCTCATTTCCTCTCCCTCCCTCACCGTAACCCTCTCTTTCTCTCTTTCCCTATTAGGTTTAATGATTTTTTCTCTTTTTCTCTCTCCTATCTCTCTCTCATTCATTTTTCTCTCTCCTCTCCCTCTCTCATTTCCCTTTCTCTCTTTCTCTCCCTCTCTCATTTCCTGTCCCTCCCTCACCCTGACTCTCTCTTTCTCTCTTAGATTTAATGATTTTTTCTCTTTTTTCTCTCCTCTCCCTCTCTCATTTTTTTCTCTCTCCTCTCCCTCTCTCATTTCGCTTTCTTTCTTTCTCTCCCTCTCTCATTTCCTCTCCCTCCCTCACCCTGACCCTCTCTTTCTCTCTTTTCCCATTAGGTTTAATGATCTTTCTCTCTTTTTCTCTCTCCTCTCTCTCTCATTCCTTTTTCTCTCTCCTCTCCCTCTCTCATTTCCTTTTCTCTCTTCTCTCCCTCCCTCATTTCCTCTCCCTCCCTCGCCCTCACCCTCTCTTTCTCTCTTTCCCTATTAGGTTTAATGATTTTTCTCTTTTTCTCTCTCCTCTCTCTCTCTCTCATTTTTTTCTCTTTCCTCTCCCTCTCTCATTTCCTATCCCTCCCTCACCTTGACCCTCTCTTTTCCTCTTTCTCTATTAGATTTAATGATTTTTCTCTCTCCTCTCCCTCTCATTTTTTTCTCTCTCCTCTCCCTCTCTCATTTCCCTTTCTTTCTTTCTCTCCCTCTCTCATTTCCTCTCCCTCCCTCACCTTGACTCTCTCTTTCTCTATTTTTCCATTAGGTTTAATGATCTTTCTCTCTCATTTCTTTTTCTCTCTCCTCTCCCTCCCTCACCCTCACCCTCACCCTCTCTTTCTCTATTTGCCTATTATGTTTAACATCTTATCTCTTTTTCTCTCTCCTCTCATTCTCTCTTTTTTCTCTCTCCTCTCCCTCTCTCATTTCTTCTCCCTCCCTCTCCCTCTCTCATTTCCCTATTATGTTTTCGTCTCCCCCCCCCTCTCCCTCTCCCTCTCTCATTTACTCTCTCTCTTCCTTCCTCTCCCTCTCTCATTTCCTCCCCCTCCCTATCCTATTTCCTCCCTCTCCCTCTCTTTAATTTCCCTCTCTTTCTCCCTCTCCCTCTCCCTCGTTTCTTCTCCCTCTCTCATTATATACAAATTATACAAAAAATAATTAAAAAAGAGAGAGAATACACTCTCCCTTCCTCTCGTTCTCTCATTTCATCCCCCTCCCTCTTCCATTTCCTCCCTCTCCCTCTCCCTCTCTTTCTCTCTCTCTCCCTCCCTCCCCCTCCCTCTCCCATTTCCCCCCTCTCCCTCTCCCTCTCTTTCTCTCTCATTTCCTCTCCCTCTCTCAATATGTATACACAAATCATATAAGCAAAAGTAAAAGAGAGAGAGAATGCACTCTCCCTCCCTCATTTCCTCCCCATCCCTCTCCCTCTCTTTCTCTTTTCTCCCTCTCTCATTTCCTCCCCCCTCCCCCTCCCCCTCCCTCTCCCTCTCTTTCTCTTTCTCTTTCTCTTTCTCTTTCTCTTTCTCTCCCTCCCTCTCCCTCTCCCTCTCTTTCTCTCTCATTTCCTCTCCTAAACAAGCAAAAGAAGGAGGAATTAAACCCTAAACAAGCAAAAAAGGAGAGAATGGACTCACCGATGAGATATGGTGAGGGTTTGGCGGCTCCTCTTCGTGATGAAGGCTCCTCCTCTCCTTCGCAAATGGCGGCGGTGGCGGCAAGCCTTCTTCCTCTCCCTCTCTCACCCTCTATGCAAGAAGGTCGCTCTCTCTCTCGCTCTCCCTCTCGAAATGTCTCACGAAAATGCGCGAAATGAAACGTGCTCGGGTTTCGGCCTTGTTTTTTTTCCCTGTGGGGCATCGCTATTGGTGTCGCAAATACCGCTATTCATGCGTCGCTACCCACCGTCGCTATACCTCTCTTTCCTTGTAGTGATTCCAGAAGCCAGACAAAGATATCTATAGTTGCAAAGCAACTTGAGAAGTATCAGATAGGTAATGATCCTTATAGCTTCATTGAGCAATTTGAGCAAGTATGTGAGGCAAATAGCCTCATGGACCTCTCTCAGTGTACTCAAGCTTTTGGACTTTGCCTAGGAGACAAGGGATGAACTTGGTTTACTAGCCTAGACAATGCTGAGCGCAATAACTTCAATAGTCTAAAGATCTTTTCATTAAAATATTTTCCATGGTCAAATACTAGATAACCTCATTTATCAAATTTATGAATGTCAACCAAAAAGACAAGGAGGAGATCCAAGACTAGATCACTCACGTGAGAAGTCTCTACAAGAGTATTATAGTGGTAGAGCAATCCAATGAGAGAGTAGTCCTCCATTGTGTTTATCAACATAATCCAAAATGAAGAGCTCTATAAGGCCTTAGCTAGTAACTCAAACGTGCAAAGGGATGTGTTAGCTAGGGTCTTCGAAGAGGCAATATGTGTGGATGACTTGCTGAGAGAGAGAGGCTCAAGGGTCACACCATAAGAGAATATCACCTCTAGGAATATCGAGAGAACCATAATCCTTAGTGATTGGCCAAGCCATGGCATATACAATAAGGGGAAAAAAGATTAACCAAAACCAAGAAATAGCTAACTTGAAGTTAGAGTTGGCCAAGCTACAAGAGATACTGAAAAGTCCATTGTGACCCAATATGCAGTATGTGCATTATTGTGATGGGAATCATCTTCTAGCTGAATGTCCCGAACCTAGATCATGGCCTTGTGTTAACTACGATATGTTTGGACATGATGTGTTGCACTGTTGGTTGCCAAGAAGGTTCCCATACCCACAACCCTACACTTAGCCCTACTATCCAAGGAATAGGTGGTCCAACTTTGAAAAATTAGGTCCATTGGATCTACCAATACCCAATGACTTGAAGCCAACTGCCCCTAGGATCGACATCAACTCCATGAGAATCCCAAGGCCACCTCAACCCATAGTGACCCATCCACCGAGCGATGCTCTAATACACTTTGTAGAGGAGTCACTGGAGGATGAGACATATGTGGATCCTTATGTCTCCTATGATGAGGAAGGTAATCCGATATTGATGGAATTTAGACCAGTGCTAGTTATGGCTTTAGGCAGGGAAAGAGGTAGAGGTCTAGGAGGGGGCCCAAACCAAGAGCCACTAGCATGTTGGACTTGTGGGCATCCCAAGCACATTTCATCTCATTGCCCTGATGAAAAGGAGCAAGTGAACAAGGACAAGACCGACTTGAGATATCCAGATTGTGGAGTTACACATTTGTATGTTGATTGCCCTGGACAGAAACCCTCCACTAGTACAGAATTTATGCCATCAATACAACTTGGACTCTTCAGTGTTGAAACATCTGATGATGAAGCCACACCAATCCCACTCAATGTCATGACCCAAGCTCAAATGAAGCAAGATGGTATCTCATTGCTTAGACCTAGCAACTTAGATGCAACATCTAAGAGAAAGAAGGGCTAGAGAAGGAGAAGGAAGAGGGTGGATACCAAGATAACACTCAAGACTGATAGTGCCACTACACTAACCAAAGGGAAAGAGGTTTAGAATGCAGAGGAAGAAACTTCTACTTCTAAAACAATGGCAAAGGGAAGTGCCAAGGTTGGAGAATACCCCCACCATTAAGAGTTGTAGACAAAGTTAAAGAGTGGGTGAAAGAAACATAAGCGCATCTATAGAATACAAAGCCTATCATGGAGGATGGGATTAATGAGCTCTCTATCATGAGTCACCAATCTCCCCTACACACCAAAGATCAGCAAGCACATCAATACCCCATGTAGCACCACACAAGTAGAATCCAAATGCCGTGAACATATGAACTGCCCAATAGCATTAGTAGAAAGGCCTTGAGTTAGAGGAAAAGGAAAAGGTTGGCAATTTACTCACAACAGTGATATCAACTCTTGTAACCTTACCATTAGGAGAATTTCTTAGGCAAAACTCCATGCTATTGCAAGTGTTTGGTGGGTAGAAAGACCTAACAAACATGGAGTGATCGACTTGTCGGACCTTGATGTAGAGATGCATATACCAAGCTTAACCTTGAACCCATTATGTAGATCCCTACAAGTGAATGCCTTTTGGGAGAGGGCATAGAAATGTACACAATCTTACCTATTGTTGCACTAGGTGATGCCACACATGGAAAGGAATTGCGGATATAGGAGCAAGAGAGTTAGTGTGCTTAGCCAAGCAATTCTACAAGCTTGGGGAAACCCACCGATGGAAACTGCATGGTTTAATGTTACACTAGCAAATGGAATAAAAGTTAGACCATTTGGAGTGCTAAAAGATTGGCCTCTAAAGATAGCAAGAATTCGATTCTTGATTAACTTCATAGTCATGAAGGGAGTGTACTACAATATTTTGTTAGTTAGGTAGGCCATGGATGAGAAATGCTCGAGTGATAGAGGATTGAGCTAATGGCCTGATATTCTTGGGAAATATAATAAAAGCTATTTGAGTAGAGATGGAAACTTGGAAAACCTCACCAATTGACCTTGATGTTATCTTTGCAATGCTAAAGGGTGACTCGCAAGGAAAGCATGAACATGGACCCTTAACTAACTATATTCCTTTCCCTGAGGATGAGCGTGATTGGATGCATGTATTGGCAACCCCATTGACTTGCCATTCTTAGACGACGAGGATGACAATACGCAAGCTATAGAAGTAGTTAGAAAACCCAATGGAGTCACAACTTCCGAGTTACCCAAGAATGATACCACACCATCAATACCTCTCTGAATGATGACCAAGAGTTCCATTAGTCGACCACTACCTATCACCTACCATGTACCTACCAATAAACTTGAAATCCATGGAATCCTTGAGTACCTGACAAGAGAGCTAGCTGGTAATCTAGCTGCAAACTTTGAACCTCTTAAAGATCTCATGGAGAATCCAAAGTGGCAATGGACTAAGATGCATGACCTGAATTTTTGTACAATTGGGCCCTCATTGCGGATGAGAAACAACCTATGAACAGGAACCATGGGAACAATGAACAATGAGGATTCGGATGAGGAGTATGAAGACAGTCGTTCCAATGGTGAGGAAAGTGAGGAAGAAGTTGAAGTCATAGAATACAACACAGATGGATGAGTGATTGAGCAGATAAGATCATACTCTAAACCCCGAGAGGCCAATGCTTTCAGAGTGGAAAGAGGAGTCATCAAGGTCAATTGTGATCATACCTGGTTAGAGCGCCTAGATGTAGTGGACCATGAGCGAGTTGGATTAGTTCAATCAGGTGCCATACCACTACTTAGAGTGGAATCAATCTTAGAGCTATGACCAGCAAGGGACTCCTTCTTCCACTGAAGGCTGTGAGTTCAACTTTGAGTCAGAGGTTAGCTCTAAAACTAATCCAGAAATCCCACAACCATCTAAAACCAAAGGCACCAAACGGGACCTTCCAATCCATCTAAGGCACAAGAGGCTCAAAGAAGAAAGAAGGAAACAACCCAAGTCCTTTGAAGCTGAATGACAAAAGAAACCACATGACTTACCCAAATGCTTCACTGAGTATAAGAAGGGTGACTGTGTAGTGGTGTTGGTAGGTGCCAAATGAGTAGGACAAGTTAGTAAACCCATTAAAGGACCCACTAAAGTTAAGGAAGTCAACTTGGCAAGGGAAGGGGGCAAGCCTTGACCCATGTACATAGCCAATGACTTAACTAAGCAAGAGGAGCACAATCTCATTAATCTGTTACAAAAGTATGTGGATGTATTCACTTGGTCCTTAGAAGAGCCAAAAGGAATCAACCTAAGTATTGTGACTCACAATATTCCTATGACCCCCAATGTGACACCACTCAAACAAAGACTATACGCAATTAATCCAAAGCATGCTCATGCGATGAAGGAGGAAATAGACAAGCTATTGAATGTTGGATTCATTTACAAGATTGATCACATGGATTGGGTATCACCCATAGTAATTGTCTTGAAGAAGAATGGGAAGATTTGAGTGTAAGTGAATTACAAAAAGGTCAACAAAGCGATTAAAGGAGACAATTATCCATTACCCAACACTAAGCACATGCTTGAGAGAGTGGTAGGGAAGGAAGCCTATAGTTTATTGGATGGCTTCTCTAGCTATAACCAAGTGCAAATGCACCCAAATGGCAAGTACAAAATGGCATTCGCAATAGAATGGGGTGTGTTTTCTTATATAGTCATGCCATTTGGGCTAACTAATGAACTTGCTACCTTTCAACGTCTTTTGTGTGCTATTTTCAATGATATGCTTAGAAAGTGGCTAGAAGTATTTGTTGAGTACACGTGTGTTCATTCTAGCTGGGAGGAGCACCTACGCAAACTTCGCATGGTCTTTGAACGATGTAGGCAATACAATCTCTCACTAAACCCCTTAAAATGCAAAATTTGGGTAAAGCATGGATGTGTTTTAGGGCATATGGTCTCAAAAAACAACATTGCTAGTGAATTTTCCAAAGTTAGAGTGATTGTCAATTTACCACCACCAACTAACTACAAGGGAGTTTAGTGCTTCCTCGGCCACATGGGGTACTATCAATGATTTGTGTTGAATTATGCTCTCATTGCATGACCACTTTACAAGTTGTTGATTGTATTTGAGTCGACTAAGGAGTGTCGATGCACTCACAAAGAATTGAAAAATGGTCTAACAACTGCACCTATTTACAAGCCCCAAATTGGTCCATTACCTTCCATGTGCACATTGATGCATCAAAGTTAGTCGTGGGAATAGTTATAGTTGGTCCATTACCTTCCATGTGCACAACTCATTGACACAAAAATGAACTACTCCACAACAGAAAGGGAAGGGCTAGCTATGGTGTTTGCTATTAAGAAGTTTCCACATTACCTTCTAGCTACACCCTTTACTTTCTTTTTTGATCAATCAAGCATTGCTTTATCTTGTGAACAAACCCTGCGCAATAGGATGCATTGCTTGATAATTACTTCTGCTATTAGAATTTCACTTCTTTGTGGTAGTACACAAGGGTAAACAACATTACATGGCCAACCATATGTCCCACGTAACCATAGGAGAAGCAACTAGACAAGGCATTGTGGATGACCTACTCGGCACACATCTATTTAGAATGTCCAATGAAAGAGATTTATTTAGAGAAAATCTTACACCTTATTGGGCAAACAACATAGTCCACATCCTAGAACATGGATTGCTTGAATGTTAAATTGAGATGGCTAGGCTAAAATGTCTCATTTTGAGGATTCAATCCTATCAATTGATTGCCATCCAACTCTACTAATTAGGACAAGATGGACGATTGAGGAAATGTGTCTATGAGCATGAGATACATGATGTGCTTGTAGAAGTTCATGGTGGAATTGCTGGAGAACATTTCAATAGGGACACTATAGCACGTAAGATGCTCCAGTCTCAATTGTGGTGGCCTATACTATTCTGCAATGCAGACAATTTTGTAAAGCACTATGATGAGTGCCAACGAACCAAGGTCCCTATTTGTAAGGGTAAGATGGAGTTTACCCCAATGATAGCACGCCAACCATTTGAAAAATGGGGGATTGATTTCATTGGTCCAATCAACCCTATAGCACAATACTCACAAGCAAGGTACATAATAGCCACAGACTATCTCACCAACTAGGCCGAAGCTCAAGCAACTCAAAAAAATGACACTAGGACCACTGCCAAATTTCTTTGGAAGAAAGTGATCTCACGGTTCAAATGCCCCATAGAATTAATCAGTGATCAAGGCACACACTTCATCAATGAAGTGATTTCCCACTTGTTATATCCACCTTCTTGATAATCCATAAAAAATCCTCAATATATTACCCTTAAACCAACGGGAAGCCATAAATGAAATCCTGGTGAGTGTACTAAACCAAGGTGGTCTCTGCCTCCTGCAGTGACTGGGACAATAAGCTAATGGTAGCATTATGGGGGCAAACATGATAACCTATAAAATGGCCATAGGACAAACACCATTCAAGCTAACCTATGGAACTGAAGAAATCCTACTAGTTGAGTTCTTTGTTCCAAGATTGAGAATACCAATCTAGGAAAATCGCCTAATAGAACTAGAATGCAGAATGCCAATTTGTAACCTGACTCATTGCAACCCATGCCCTAATCTGTGAGAAGGCATGACACAAGAATTGGTTTGATAAGCATGTCAAACACAACACAACTTTGAATGAGGAGACTTAGTGTTTTTGTACTCTACAAAGGGTCACAAAGAAAAGATGAGGTTCAGGGGGTTGGGACCTTTCAAAGTCCATAACATTAGTCAAACTGGAAATGTGGAGCTTGAAACCCTAGAAGGAGAGGGTATAAACTTTTTCAATGGCATCCACATCGAGAAATACTACCCTCCATCACACCCACCACTACACAAGCCTCCAATGATGATAACACCACCCATGAACGTGCACATGGCAACTATCACAAGCATAGTGGACGAGGATGAAGAAACAATAGCACTAGCCTGCTTGCACATAACGACAAATGTCCAAAGGGTATGTACCCTTAATACATTAATCGATGAGGTAACTAACAACAACATCCTCACATATGATCATTGGACCCTCATTGGTCAATCCACCCCAAGTACAACCAACTAATGCCAAACTTAGCCCATTTGAAGAGCAATCCTATCCTCTATTAGGAAAGTGCAAAGTAATGGTTTCTATCGAGATTGAGAGCCTCTCAATCAACTTTTGCGTACTACCTAACAAAAAAGTTGTCAATAAGGAATTAATTTTTTGTCACGCTTTCAAGAAATAGACTCACTGCAATGTGGACTACAACTCTCAATGCATCCACCTTGCCATAGGAAATGTTAGGATAGTCTCATCTTTTAGGAGAAGTAATGTGGCTCCACCAAAGCCCATACCACCACCAATAGTTAAACCCAATGCCATCCCTAAGGAGGGGGGTAGTGAGCCTACACAAACATCTAGTGGGAAATACTTGCAACACTTGGAAGTCCTAATCAAAGCTATAGTTCCGATAACCAAGTGGGTTCCCAAACAAAAATCACACCCTACCAAGGGCACATCTACAAGATTTCATGGCTCTCATGTCCTCTGCACTAGGCCTAAAGGAAAAAGATGGCATTACATGAATAAGCAAAGGACCAAACCGCGATGGATGCCAAAAACCCTATTACACACCCAAGGTTTCTATGACAACGACACTCTGGTGTGGTTGCCTAAATCCATGAATGGCACATTGGCCCATCCACTGCAACCTTCCAACCAACATACATGTACCCATAAGTCAACAAGTGGTCAAAACCAGAGCAAGTGAAAAGATGCTCAACCCATGAATACTCAATGGGTCTATTGCCCAAAATTTTGATCCACTACTGATGGACTTTGCCCTAATACCTCCAAAGTACCACCCACTACACAAATGGAGACCCACACAGGCCCCTGAACCACAAGGTCCATCACGAGCAAAAAATAACAAACACTCCAATGACCAGCTCATAGCAAAAGCCACCATAGTTCAGCAGTCCAATCAAGTACCCCACCACCCATAGGAGTTGGCAACCGATATAGCCATGAACACAAGAGATGACTTCGTGACCTGTATCAGGCAATTGGACTCAACTTTCTCCCTATTTGCTAGAAGCTATACGTAGGCATACTTAACAAACCAATAGCAAATGATGTACTCTCTTTGCCTTGTTCTTGGGAGGAATTTGAATTCATATTCACAAAAACTTCCATGATTTACAAAAGAGTCGATTGTCACAGAAATCTCCCAAGAAAAAGCCTTAAACCAATGATTAATCACATCCTTCACAAGAAAAGTAGAGTTCTAATGTTAACTCGATGAACTTGATGAGATGAAAATGTTAGCTGAATTTGGGTCTAGTTTCCTAAGGAAATGGTACTCTCTTTGCATCTAATGGGAACGTGGGTTGTCAAATCATGGCCAATGTAGAGCAAAGATGCGCCATCCAGACTTCTAAATATGACCCCACTTACGTGACCCCAACTGTCTTTGGAGTGTTGGCCATTACACAAAACAGACCATTAGAAGACAATGTCATGTTCAATCCATACTTAGATAGGATCTTGATAGAAGAAGAACTTCATGCTACTAGAGTAGAATGAATTCAAGTGATCTCTTGACTGATGTCTTGACCTATATTACACATGTGGGCATTCGCCCATAAGACATGGACTGCCACACTACATTGGAGTATAACCCAAACTTCTATAATTGGCTCTTGAAACACTAGAGCACATCAAGAGCGTACCCAATGCCCGTATCTCTTCATTCTCCAATCCTAGGAAGGATCCTCATCACTTGAAGAGGGAAGGGAGTAAGGTAAAAAGTGAATATGAATCGAGATATGATTGAACTCCAAAAAGAAAGATGAATTGAATTTCCATTGAATTGAAAATTCTACATGAAGTTCTTGCGTGGAATGTATGGATTGTTTGATATGGAAAAAAAATTTATTCCTCGGCTTATATATTTCACTATTGGATAATTTTTTCTTCTAACTACTTCGCTTTTAAGCAAAAATCATCCTTCAAAGAGAACTCATTGTAAGCTATTGGGTTATAACAAGAATCCAAATGGCAAGGCTACCATGTTTCTAGGAAGAATGGAACAAATATCACCTAACCATAGAGGTGCATGTGTTCAACCAGTTACGATACTGAAGCATACAGAACCTAGAAGAGCTCTTGCAACTAAGGACGTGGCCAAGAAGATTGTTAGACAATGCAATCTAGCCAAGTACCTAGAGAGGATTGACTAGCAAATAGATCACAACAAGTGCACAAAATTTCTCAAATCGTTCAATGCTTGGAAAAATAGTGGTTTAACAAGGAGACAAAACTAGGAGTGTAGAAGTTGTGCTCAGCCCGGAGTTGGTTGAGAACGCTCTAGGGTTGGTGGACAAGCCAAAAAAGGTCCAAAGAGAGATGTGTATGACATTCTAGGGATGAATAAGTAGCAAGTGTATACAAATGATGGAATCAATATAGCATACATCCCTGAGCCTGCTACTGTCAAGTTGCAAGCCAAGATGGTGCATACTCTCTTTACGAGCCAGAGATACAATGCAATCACAAACAAAAAAGTGATACCATTGCTCGAGAGCATTGTATCCAAGGCCTTGGATGAAGTAAACCTAAACTCCTATGTCCGAACAACAATCCAAGTGTTAACTAAAGCACTAGTGTTAGCCCTAAGAGCTAAGGGCAAAGAATCTGCAATGATGAGAGCTAAGTTAGAAAGGAAAAAATCCACATCCAAGGCATCAAACTTGGGTTTCGGAGGAGTGGTAACAACACTAATCCAAGAGGTTGTGGAGGAGATGGACAGAGAAGAGGAAGGGGAGGAAACACTAGAAAAATATCTGATCCATGAGCACCACTCACCTATTCCACTGAGCCTTCCCATCTCTTACTCTACAAGGAACCTTGGGGAAGAAGAAACTAATAGCGTTCAATAAGAAGAAGCAGAGTAAGCGGCTAAGAAGAGGAAAGCTAATCGTCAAAATCAACAACTAGGAACCTCAAGTGAGAGAGCAGTGAGTGAGCAAGGCAACAAGGCTCACCATCATCCAGCCAAGGGGACATGTAAAGAATTATGCTGAAGATTCACATTAAGAAAACCAAATCCACCAATGAAGAAAGCACAAAATTGCAAAGGGTTGAAGAGTCAAGGAAGCTCAAAGAGGAACGTGAAAAGAGGCAGGAAGAGAAGGAAGAAAGGTTGAGAGGAGAGGAGGAGGAGCAAGTGGCCCTTGATATCAAAAGATCAATGAAACAACCCTCTCAATCTCAGAAGCTAGCCATGATGAACCCAGCACATGAAGTTGTGCCTAGCACAAGTGCTATTGCAAAGAGGGTTGAGCGAAGACCAATGAGATAGAAGGCAACGAAAAGGCCCCCATGTATGCAATACCATCAGTCATGACCACCACAACCACCCCAACACAAGGAGCCACAAAAGTGGCGATCAATGAAAGTAACGTGATAGCATGGGTGCAATATCTACTGGGCAAAGTGTAGGAGAACTGGCACCAACGATATCAAAAGGGGTCATAATGGGTAGGATCCAAGAGACCAACAACAACCAATGTAGAATCCCACCAAGGTCCGAAGGTACCACGAATTGAGATATTCACTAATTTGGTACCGTTGGCAACATGCAACACCAAAGAATATGAAGAGCTAGTGAAAAAGCTCCAGCACCACTATGAGAGAATGAATGAGGGAGGAAAAGCTACGCTTGCTGAGTTAGAAGTAGAAAAGAAGGCTTTTGTATCCTTTCAATTGGAAAAAATAAGGCAAATGATGATATACACCATGGAAGTGATAATGCTCAAAGAGGCATTGAAGGCAAGACAGGGTGAATAAAATCTAAAGGACCTGTACGAAGAGGAAAGAGAAAGCCACATGGCTTTAGAGCAACTATGTGCCTTAAACTCCAAGGAAAAGAAGCATCTAGAGCTAGAAAACGAGTTGAAGAGGCAAAGAGAGGAGTTGAGACAAGATTTGCATGCCACAAAGACACTGAAAGATGAAGAGGCCATGAAAAAGATGGCAGAGCTGCATATGTTGAGATATCGAGCTCCACTTGTGATATGCCAAGGTGACCGTTGTGCATTTATGTCACCGACTTGTTAGCTGCAGATGCGGTTGGTACACCGCCCATGAATAATAGCTAGATGATAGCTATCCTTATCTACTCTAGTTCGTGATTCAGTTAGTATGCCACCTTAGTTAGTTGAGTTTGGTTTGAGACCCATATATAGGGTTCTTCTATTTCTTTATATGTGAGTTTTTTTGGCTTACACAACTAAGAAGAGAAAAACTGTTTTCAACCTCCATCTTTGTGTGTATTCCCCCATTGTGTAAGTGAGAAAGCTACAAGTGAGACTCTTCCTTCTCTCCCACAATCTTGACATGGTATCAGAGCCTTGTTCGTGGTAAGGAGCTCAAGAAAGTAAACCAAGTTCACGGTGTTCTGGTAAGAGGACCAGTGTTGCTTTCATTTTTCTGTTTTGGGAGTAAGTCTCTGCAGGTAGCAAAGCCGGAAAGTGTAAGAGTGCATTGTCTTAGATTGAGACGCCCTTCGCAATGTAGCAAGAGGGCAGTATATGCTGTGGGATATGGATTTAGCCCTTGGTTGCTCTGTTTTTTTTATTTGAGGCCATTTTGGGGCCTGTTTTGGAGGCGGAAGTTTTCCGCACGCACTCAGGAAAAGGCCCTGTTTTTTGCTATGCGACCACTGTTCTACAGTGACAGAATTCTTTGCAGTGTTCTGTAATGGCGTCTGATTCTCTTTCACAGATTGTCACTGAAAACCTTGACAAGAACAACTTCCAAGCATGGAAGTTTAGAATGACGAATTTCCTTATGGGAAAAGAATATTGGGAATTCGTTGCAGGAAATGAAGAAGAACCAGTTCTTCCTGATGTTCCCAATCAACAGCAAATGCAGGCATTTAAAGGATGGCATGAGAGAGCCAAAAAAGTTATGTACTGGTTGTCTATCAGTATTTCAGACTCTATGATTGTGCATATTCAGGATACAAGTACGCCAAAGGTGGCATGGGATACTTTGTCAAAAATGTATAGCACAAATACGCAAGCCAGGAAAATGCAACTCAAGCAAGAGTTGCACAATGTGCAAAGAGAAAGTATGAGCATCAATGACTACCACATGAAGGTGAAGAAGATTGCAGATGCACTTGCTTCCATTGGGTCGCCAGTGGAAGATGATGATTTAGTTTCTGTGACCTTGAATGGTCTAGGAAAGGATTATGCACAGTTCCGAACATCCATTTTCGTCCGTGAAAGATTTCCTGATTTTGAAGAGTTGATTGCTCTTCTAATTTCTGAGGAGTAGAGAAATGGTGGTGCATCTTCTTTAGGAGGAACTTCAAAAGAAATTGTCTTCTACTCAAATGCTAGAAGAGGTAGAGGCAGAGGTAGAGGAGGCCGAACTGGAGGCCGTGGTAGAAATCAGAATATGCAGCAAACTCAAGAAAACCAATCCTATGGAGGAGGACGTGGTAACTCTAGAGGCAGGGGGAGCCAAAGAGGTCGTGGTGGATGGCAAAGAGACCAAAATGCAAACAGCAATGTTGAATGCTACTACTGTGGTAAAATGGGTCATATGGCTAAAGACTGTTATAAAAGGCAGAATGACATCATGAATGGAAAATTGCAACAAGGGAATTATGCATCTTCTAATAGACAGGGTGATCACAGAAATGAGCATTTGTTTATGATGCAGCACATGAACAATTCTGTGACAAGTGCAGAAGAAAGCAACGAAGTGTGGTATGTTGGCTCAGGTGCATCAAACCACATGACAGGTCATGCAAAATGGATGCAGGATGCAAGGAAAATGGAAAAACCTGGATTTGTGGAGATTGGTGATGATATTGCACATCCTATTGTGCAGATTGGAAAATTTCCTTTGTCTATGCAAGATGGGAAAAAGAAATACCTATCGGATGTATTTCATGTCCCGAATATCACCAAGAACCTGGTTTTTGTTGGTCAAATGGTTGAGTAGGGCTTGCAGGTCAGATTTAATCCTCATGGATGCTTTGTTGAGGATATGAAAAATAAAGGTTGCTTAATAGCAAAAGGAAAGAAGAAGGGTAGAATGTTTACGTTGGATGCAGACATGCCTGAATTGAGTGCGGTAATGTTAACATATGGGACCGATGTAGTTGCAGATATTGATATCTAGCATAAACGCATTGGTCATATTAATGTACAGCGACTTAAATCAATGCAGGCCCAAAATATTGTTGTAGGATTGCCTAAATTCAAGGTTGCAGAAATGCATAACGTATGTGAAGTCTGTCAATTTGGAAAACAGGTAAGGAAACCATTTCCTAGACATGTTCAAGAGAGTAAGAAGCCATTGGAATTAATCCATTCTGATGTGTGGACTACTAAAGCTGTATCTATTGGAGGCTATCATTATTTTGTCACCTTTATTGATGACTATAGCAGAAAAGTTTGGATGTATTTTATGAAAAAGAAAGGTGAAGTATTTGGACATTTTAAAACTCTTAAAGCTATGGTTGAAAAAGAAACATGCCTGCAAATAAAATGCCTAAGGTCAGATGGAGGGGGAGAGTACCTCTCAAATGAGTTTGCAAGATTCCTGCAGGAGCATGGCATAAAGCAGCAATATTCATGCAATCATACCCCACAACAAAATGGAATTGCAGAAAGGAAAAACAAGCATATTGGAGAGGTATCTCATGCCATGCTCAACGAAAAAGACTTGCCAGATTTTTATTGGGCTAAAGCAGTTGCTACGGCAGTCTACATAATGAACGGGACTCCCACTGCAACAATACATGGGATGACTCCAGAGGAGAGGTATACTGGTAGGAAACCAGATATTTCTCATTTGAAAATTTTTTGTTGCATTGCCTATGTTCATGTGCCAGATGAGTTGAGATCTAAGTTGGATCCAAAAGCTGAGAAGTGCATCTTTATTGGCTACTCTCTGCGCAGAAAGGGTATAGATGCTATTACCCTTCTACTCGTAAGTTTACAGTGAGCAGAGATGTTGTTTTTGATGAGATGAGTAGCTGGTATAAACCAATAAATGTGATTGATGATGTAGATGCACAAAATGGTAATGCTGCACAAATTTCAGAGCAGCAATCACAAAATATTAGTGGACCTGGAGTGTTCTCTAGCAGTGGTTCACATTCTTCGCCATGGACAGGCAGATTGAGATCAGGAGAATCTCCTCAAAACAATGCAAATAGTGGTATGCAGGTTTCACGAAAAGGAAAAGAGAAGGTAGATCAGCCCATGTTTGATGTGAATGCAGGTCACTCTTATGTGAATGGTGAATCCAGTGGCTCAGAACAGAGCATTGATGATGAGTTGGGTATTCCTTCTATTGTTACACCTGGAGTAAGGAAGACCAAGGATGTTTTGAGAGTACCTGGAAGTGAGCCTACTTTGCGCAGGTCTACTAGAGCTAGGTATCCTATGGATAGGCTGAAATATGATGGATTTACAGCCATTCATTATGCCTATATAGTCAAAGTGATACAAGAACCAGAACCCACTTCTTTTGAGCAAGCCATGGGAAAAGAAAAATGGGAGAAAGCCATGGATGAAGAAATTGATGCTTTGGAAGCAAATGCTACATGGGAATTGGTACCTTTGCCTAAAGATAAGAATGCAATTGGTTGTAAGTGGGTTTATAAGGTGAATCACAATGTAGATGGTTCCGTGAATGGATACAATGCAAGATTAGTAGTCAAGGGGTATGCACAAACATATGGCATTGATTATGAAGAAACATTCAGTCCGGTTGCAAGGATGGCAACCGTAAGAGCAGTCATTGCTATGGCTGCATCAAAGGGATGGTCTTTACATCAGATGGATGTAAAGAATACCTCCTTGCATGGTGATTTGCAAGAAGAGGTCTATATGGAGCAACCACCAGGTTATGTGCATGTTGTTTATCCTGAGTTTGTTTGCAGGTTGAAGAAAGCCTTGTATGGCTTGAAGCAAGCACTTAGAGCATGGTCTGACAAGATAGGACAGTATCTTGTCACTATTGACTTTCAGATTTCCAAGGCAGATTTCTCACTTTATGTGAGAAAAACAAAGAAAGGTATTATGATGCTTGTCATTTATGTTGATGATTTGATTATCACAGGTGATAGTGATGAAGATATCCTTCATGTGAAAATGCTATTGAAGCAGAAGTTTGAGATGAAGGATTTGGGAGAGCTGCGTTATTTCTTGGGCATTGAGGTGATTAGATCACCAAGTGGGATATGGCTCTTGCAGAGGCAGTATGGATTGGACATGCTGTCCAAATATGGGATGATAGGCTGTAAGCCTATTTCAGTTCATTTGGAGCAGAATGTGAAGCTAAGTGCAGATGCAGGTGAGCTTCTGGAAGACCCTACTATGTACAAACGCATAGTAGGAAGTTTGATTTATATGACTATTACCAGGCCAGATTTGAGCTATGATGTTGGATTGGTAAGTCAGTTTATGCAGGCTCTAAGGAAATCGCATTTGGATGCGGCTAGACGCATACTCAGGTATGTGAAGTCCACATTGCAGTATGGACTATTTTATGAGACTGGGATTCAGATACAGTTGCATGGATACACTAATGCTGATTGGGCTGGTAGTATTTCTAATAGACGATCTACCAGTGGATATGTGTTCTCTTTTGGAAGTGCTGCAGTCACTTGGAGCAGCAAGAAACAGCCTACAATTGCCTTGTCGAGCACAGAGGCTGAGCACAGGGGTGCAGCAATTGCTGCATGTGAGGTAGCTTGGTTGCATAAGCTACTTTATGATATGCATCAGTCTACAGATGGGCCAGTTGTCATTTATTGTAACAACATGAGTAATATACACTTGGCAAATAACCCAGTCTATCATGCTAGAACAAAGCACATTGAGGTGCATTATCACTATGTGCGAGAGAGAGTTTTACTAGGTCTTATTGATCTAGTTTATGTCAGCACAGAGGATCAGGTAGATGACATATTTATGAAGGCATTGGGCGCAGAGAAGCTGCGCAAGTTCAGAGACCTGCTTGGTGTGTAGGAATTAGGATTGAGCTCGAGGGGGAGTGTTGAGATATCGAGCTCCACTCGTGATATGCCAGGGTGACCGTTGTGCATTTATATCACCGACTTGTTAGCTGCAGATGCGGTTGGTACACCGCCCATGAATAATAGCTAGATGACAGCTATCCTTATCTACTCTAGTTCATGATTCAGTTAGTATGCCACCTTAGCTAGTTGAGTTTGGTTTGAGACCCATATATAGGGTTCTTCTATTTCTTTGTATGTGAGTTCTTTTGGCTTACACAACTAAGAAGAGAAAAACAGTTTTCAGCCTCCACCTTTGTGTGTATTCCCCCATTGTGTAAGTGAGAAAGCTACAAGTGAGACTCCTTCCTTCTCTCCCACAATCTTACAGCATAATCAACTCCAATTAATGCTTCATAAATAGGACATCCTAAGGGAGTAGGTGGAATACCAGAGCCAAGACAAAGAAAGGATGCTTCCAATATGGAAAAAGTAGGAGCAAACAGGAACTACCCTCTCACAATAGCAAAACCAAAGCCTTGAATAGATGAAAGAGAGAGCTGAAGGATAGGCACAAAGAAACAAGGCTCAGATCAAAGATTTAGCAAAGTGCCTAGCATTATCAAACGATGAGCACATAATCATTGAAGGAAAAGTAGAGGTGCTAGAGACAAGGATGTTGGCATAACAAGAAACTTTCTTGAACACACTATTGCATGTCACTTAGGCTAAAAGAGAAGAGACAAATGAAGGGCTCAAAAGGAAATTAGAACTCACAAAGAGAGCATTGAGATACAACCTCCATGAAAAGATACCCAAAGCTAGCACTAGCCTAAGCATAGAAGTGCAAGGAGAGCATCTAGTCAAGGTAGGGTTATCTAGGCAAGAGCTCAATCTACTGGGTTTTGGGGAATAAGAGCAACTAGCAAATCCCCCCACTCAGGAGCCTGTAGAGCCAACTTGAGAAGAAGGATCTGATTTTGAGCAGTAGAATGATAAGGAAGAGCAGCCTAATGAGCCTAGCCCATGTCCACAATCTGAATCATAAGCAGAAGTGCATGATGAAGACCCCACTTCCCCAAAGAGAACTTTGGAAATGAGGCACATAGGAAGGGAGCTGGTGGAGCTATCACACAGAGGAAGCTTAGTGCCAAGCCTTAGCCAATGCCTGAAGCCCCCATCCCTCAACGTGAAGAATACTTACTAGTCAATTGGGCACAATAATTGTCCCTATGGGAGCAATATGGAAGCCATTGCAATCCTTTCGAGTTCACCTTCTCCTACCCTCGATCACTTGATCGAGTGCTATCATCAAGGGTGGTGGAGGAAGTGATCAAAACCTCGATGTGATTGGGGAAAAGGTAGCTAGAGGAAAGGGCAAGACATTCAATACTGTGGCAGAGGGAACTTGCCAACTATTGGGAGGATAAAGTGATGAAGGAGCCTAGAACAATCAAGGGCTATGAATCCCAACCAAAATAGAGATGAAATATATAGGATAGCAATGTGGATGCATGGGCGGCCTTCTACAACACTTTGCCATATGAAAGGGATAATCCAACCTACATGCCCTACCCAAGAAGACATAGAGTAGATTTTGATCTAGAGGTGCATGTGGAAGGTACAATTTTCCTCAAATTTACAATGTTAACTCTGCAATGCCTAAGGACTACGTGATCTTCACAGAAAAAGATATTCGACCACCTATCGTGCACTTCCTCCGGGAATTTGCTTTATGTTCAAATTTGGCATTTATCACCACTTCTAACTATCTACATCTCCTAAGGATACTTCTCAAGAAAAAGTGAGCAGTAGAGGAAGTGTGACTACCACCCCTCTTTTTTGATATAAATGTAGGTGTAGATAGTTGCATTATGACTAGGCTCATGATGAGGGCTACCTTATTGCCAGCTTCTTGTATAGATCTCTTTGAGGACATGAGTGATAGTCGGTTCACAAGGTGTAACCACCCACTTTTATCCACTACACCTCTGAAGATGAGGGTTAACTTAAAAAGCTATATGCTAAGCTAGTCCTTCCTAAGTAGATCACTTAAACCTCCACCCAACTCTGCCCCTACAACAATAGGAGAAGGAGATGCAACTTAGCATCATCCCTTATAATTTATTTGTATTATTATATACAAAAAAGAAAGAAAGGAAGCAAAAGAATAAGAAAGAAAGAAAGAAGGAAAGGGAGAGAGAGAAAAAAATAAAATTTAAAACAATAAATTTTCTCATTTGTTTTATATGAGTGTCACGAACACTACATCTAGGGACCATCAAATCCCTAGCCCCTCCCCACTTCACGCACTTAGGGCACATCAAGGGCAGGACATTATGATACCTATCTCCCTAAGTCATGCACAACACCTCCCCCTTCCACAAACTAGGTCCTCAAGTGTGGGAAAATACCCTAGACTTGCCTCAACCCAACTCCCAATTCCACCACCACTTACACAGTGCACTACATGGTAAGGCAAACACAATCCCTAGATAGTGCACCTACTCTTCCTTTATAGGTACATTTTGCATGCATGCAACCACCTCTTCAATCAATCAACATGTCCTCAAGAGCACTAGCGATTTCTAATCGTATGTTGCAAGTTTATCCTACATGACCAATTTCCCAAAAGCCCCAAGTACTATTTCCTAGACCACCCTCAACTCTCTGATCCATACTATCCAGTGCCATGTTATTTATTAAGGATATATCAACAATAGCAGGCATTGGGAGATACATGAGGTTGGTTAGTAGTCTCATCTATTTATGCAATACCAAGATAGATATCAATTTTATTATTGGTGTTTTGAGTAGATTCTCAAAAAACCATGTCAAAGTCATTAAAAATTTGGGATGCAAGTGCTCAAATACTTGAAAGAAACTCTTGACTATGGTGTCACATGTTGAGATGTCAAACCCTACATGAGCTAGCCCTATGGTATCACATGTTGATGCCGAGCCCTACATGAGCTAGCATCTATTACATGCCTTGGTAATGTGGCAAGATATTACTCACGGGCATGCTAGATGTCTGACATGAGGATATGCCAGTGATTCTACAACTAGGCTACACTCACATAGTCCACCCTTAGTTGTGGCACATTTATTGTGCCACCTCTTCTTTCCTTAGTGAGTTCACACTTAGTGACCATGTGTGCATACGTTGTGGTACTTTTATATTAGTCTTCTATCATATTTTAGACTTAGTTATTTTGTTTGAAAGAAGAAGATTTTAGCCCTATCTCTCTGTGTTCTCAAGTCTCCATTGCTTTTATATGTGTACTTTTGGGTTCTTCACCTCTCTCCCCTTTTGTCAATTTTCATGGTATCAGAGCTATCCCACAGTTACACAAAGCTTGATTGAAGGCTGAGGTGAAGGCATTAGAGCAGAAAAGTAAGCAGGTAAGGAATAGGTAAGAAGCTCTTCCACCTTACTTGATTTGCCTTGGGTTATAGGTGCAAGCAACTCCTAAGGTTGGCAAGATTGAAGTCTCCAATTGCAATGAAACTTGGAGACTATAAAGAATAGTCTATGTACAATAGATTTTTGGGATTCGAGATCATCTTAACCTCCATTTTGGACTTGAAAGTGGTTTTGATAGGAGTTTTTGTGTAAAGTGCAATTTCAGTTATGTCATCCATTACAGGTGCACATGTTACATATTTCAAATCTATAAGGTTTCAAGTGTTTACTAGGCTGCAAATGTAAAAGGTATATGCATATAGATTGCAAATTATAGTTCTTATTATGCAGTTAGTAAAAAAAAGGTTGCATGTTTACTTCAGGAGCGACCACCCCAAGTTTCTCTCGAGATGATGACATCTCAATTTCTCTAAGGGGAAGAGGATGTAATGACCCCATCTTTCATAATTTAATAATTATCCCCCCCCCCCCCCCTTCATGTACCTTGAACATTTATTTTTCCCCTAACTATGCACTAGTGCCTAGTTGCATTCACCTCTTATCTCCCTAGTACACACAAACATGAGGACGAGGAGAAAAAGTCTGAATAACCATGTACGGATGGGGCAAAGTCGAATGAATTTTTTTTAAAGTTTTAAGAACCTTAATTTTGAAGAAAATGAAATAAGAGGGGAATGTTGTTCTTGTTCAATTCCCCTCCCTCCCCCCCAATGTTTTTAATTTTTAAAAAAGTAAGCTTCCCCCCCAATGACTATGGGCTGATGTGGATTGGCCACCACTCACCAAATGCACCACCTCTCTCCTTTGCCACCTCATCATCACCATCACCATTATCATCTCTCTCCTTCCTTTCATCCTATTAGTCTATAGCCAAAACTCCCATTCCCTCCATGTCAAGTACATGATTCCCCCTATTGTATTTTAGATTTTTCTTATTATTCTATTACTTAACTCTCTCTCACCCTCCTCCTCACCCCTCTCCCCATTGAAGTGACAATCCCCCAAATTAATTAAATTTGTGAGATATATATATATATATGTATATGTTGTATTTTTTACTTATTTATTTATATTTATATATGCATACATACATATATACTTATATTAATTCTCTCTCCTTCCCCCCTCCCTCCTATTACTTTTTTTTTTGAAAACAAAAGAAGAAAGAAGGGTGAATTCACTCACTCTCCCCCTTCTTGACACAAGTATCTCCCCTCCCTCCCCTTTTCAATTTCTACCATTTTAAGAAATTTAGAAAATATCCAATGTACCTTCCTCTCCTCTTAAATTAAAAAATATCCAAAAATATATTGGATATTTTTTGTACTTTTCTGCCCCCTTTAAACGACTTTTTTTTAAGGGGCTCTAGTCAAAAAAGGGTAACTAGCATAGTTGGTCCTGCAATGTAGAAGAAATCCATATAAGTATGATATATAGCAAGCATCAAGAGACCAAAAATCATGGGCTAGATATCACTTTGAAGAAGAGAGCAAGTTTTGTATCTCACTCTATGAGCAGGAGTTGGTCCTACAATGGAGAAGAAATCCATATGAGTATGATGTAGCGAGCATCGAGAGCCCAAAAATTATGGGGTAGATATCACTCTGAAGAAGAGAGTAGATTTTGTATATGGCTCTAAAGCAAGAGGCTTATGTAAAAATTATTACTTTAGTAATACAAAATGTTTTGAAAGGACTATATTTGTCACTTTTGTATTGTGCCTAACAAAGATGTAAAAAGAACCTAGAATTAAGGAATAATTGAGGAAGTTGCTTTTGAATTTTAAACACCGTGTTAGTATGTTTTATATAGAAAGCTAAAGAAAATCGTGTGTGAATGAGAAGCAGATGATTGTCTTTCCTCAATGGAAAATTGTCAATGGCTAGGTGGACTTGATAAGTCGAGTGCTTTCCTCATATGGAAATTTAGGTTAAGAGCTAGATGTTGACTTTTCCTAGGTTTCGATCTTTGATCCCAATCATGTGTTATTTTAGAGGAATAGAGATGAGATTTTGTCTCACTGACAAAGGGACAAAGTTGAACTCCCCCTCATCTCTCACTCACTATGAATCAAGTGCAGTGATTAACCTACTCTCAATCTCGAAGGGTTATAATGTGATCACCCTAAGTGAGTACTAGAATATTGTTAGAGACTGTTAGGTCTTCTAGGAACCTTTAGGTCAATCCACATGGATCAAGGCCAAGCACTTTGTTGCAAGGTAGACCCAGGGACACCCAGTTAGACCAAATTTGATCATTCCCTTGGAGTGCAAAAATGGAAACAAAGCTGGGATGATAGGCCTTGGACAACTACTAAGTGTTACCTTTTGCAATTAAGTGGTGGGTATATTACACTTAGCTTATGACTATTTGGCTTCAAGACTTGTAAGCCACCAAAATCAATTCTCCACTTCTCAAAAGATTGGTAGGCTATCACTAGCATGAGTTCCATTTATAATGGCATTCATCACAAAGTTTCACAAACTTTGCAACATCAGAAAAAAGGGTGAGTCAACCCTGGGAGGTCCACTAGGGTTTACCGTATGGTACCACATGAGTGTAAGGGAGGGGGGTTATTTAAGGGAAGGAAGGTACATTTTATAAGGTAATGTCCCATAAATAGGGGGTAGATAAGGGATATTTTCATATGTTTATTGCACACAGGTGACGTCTCCTTATTACTACTAGTGAATCCCCCATGGAGCCAACATAACTGAGACTATAGGAGCTTGAGAGTCTTAAATTATTTGTCAAAATGCCCTCTTACAACTCTTGTGTATGCTCCTATCAAGACTACGTGCATCTCATGCTCACAAACACAACTTCTCAGCAAGGTACATTGGCTTAGGTGGTACAATTGCCCAAAGATTAATTAATAGGATTGCCCTTTGAGAATAATGTGATGAAATTAAGTCTTCTCTAATTGTTGATTAATTATTCATTTTTCTAACAATTTTGCAACATCTTTCGACCAATATGGGGTAAGATTTGCTTTATACAGATCTTCTTGAGATATTTCAAACAAGTGTACATCGGGAAGATCATCCATAATGGCATTTTCTACTGATTCTCCATTAGCTAATCAGGATAAATGATAATCCATATAGTGATTTCTTTTTCTCACAATTACTAAAAAATCAAATTCAAGAAAATGTGATAACCATTATGCTATGGATCAAGTTGCACATGTCTTGTTTATTAAGGAAAGAAAAGCATGATGTGATTGATGAAAAAGGAGATACTATCACTACTAAATAGTAGAGAAACTTCTTCATAGCAAACACCATGGCCAAACCCTCTTATTCAATAGTAGAGTAGCTCATTTTCATGATGGATGAAGCTCACTAGATAGTCCAATTTGTGTTCTCTAGGATGGCACTGTACAACTCCCATAGCAACCTTCAAGGAATCAATGTGCACATGGATGCTTACATTCCGATCTAGGGATTGTAAAATTGGAGTTAATTTTAGAGTCATTCTCGATGCTTTGTAGGCACGTTGACACTCTTCATTCCACTAAAAAATAATAATATTGGGGATTTTTACATGGTTCTTAAGTTGGGTGCTATCCCTAATCTGGCTAGGATTGAGGTTGTTCTTGGAAGCTTCCATCTTCTAAGAGTGGGATCAAAGAAGTTTAGGGGAGTTAGGCAAACTTGTCCCTACAAGGCCTAGAATGAGGTCATCTTGATGCTTTATTGATAAGAGGCATCATAGGCAAATTCTACAAATAGTAAATATTGCATCCATTGCTTAGGTTCTCTGTAATAGTATAGTTTTAGTATATCTTTTAGGACTTCATTGATCGCTCCAATTGACTATCATTCCAAACCTAGAAGTATCATATTGACCTCTTTCTTATCATTCAACCAAGATTTTTCCAAGAAGTATACTCCTCTTCAAGCCAAGATATCCCTTTTGATTTCCCAAGATCTACTTCAAAGGATACACGAGTTTGGAGGCCTTTACAAGGAGCAAAGAAGAAATGAAGTAAGAAACATGTTAAAAAAGTTTGTGTGTTCACAATGGCCCCCAAGCAAAGGAGCATTGGCACTGGGCAAAAAATCACATGAATGAACAAGGTTCCACTTGCATTAAGCTAGGTTTTCCTCTTTGTAATTAGGATTTATGTTCTCACTACCATACAAGTTAAAGAAGTGATTATTAATGTGCAAGTCAAGGAATAGCTACTTGATTTAAGGATCCTTGTGGATGCCTTAGATTTTAGTAGATGGACAATAGAATGGTTTCCTAGAAGGGAATTTACATAAGGAGTACCCCCTCTTGTAATGGAACCTAGTCCATATGTAAAGTGTTATTCTAAATGGTACATTTTCTTTATATGTAATGATGCAATGATGGTTTAGTTATCTATTAATCAAATCTTTATTTTAAGGCTATATTTAAATGAGTATTAGAGCATTAGAAATAATATACATGTTCTTTTCTTTAAGAAAAGCTAGTAGAATGGATAGCATATTATGGGTTCCCATGTAGTTGTCTCATGCAAAAAATAAGGCCAAGGTTTAACAAGGTAAAAATAATCTTGAAGTTATCTAGATAGTTATACTCAAAGAGATCCTATTCCTTGAAAGGATTGACTAGTGGATTAATGTTTTGTTAGCTAGGAAATATAATCTCTTTGACTAGCAGGGTATTATCTTTGCTACAAGATGAAATGGTTAAGGCTCGAAAGAACCTCAATTCTTTACACTCAGGAGACCTTCTTCCAAGGTTCGTCACAAGAAAACACTCTTTTGTGACTTAAGAATAATTTTTTGTGATGAATCCTTGTAATCTAAAATAGTGACCAAGGTTGAGGGAAGACGTAAGACCTTGATGAGATACGAACTTGAACTTTCGAATGAATAAAGTTCCAAGAAAGGAATTAGGATAAGTTAAAGATGTTATAATGACCCTAAGGGTTGAAATTTTTCCAAGAAGATCCAAGAAAATAGGTTAAGACTTATCTCAAGTCTATGGCAACTTGGTTGCCATGAATGGAATCCTATGCTAGAGGGCAAGGTACTTGGATAAATCCTTTGCATGGATTGTATTGCAAAGGATTTCTTGATTGTTGTGTATTCCAAGTCAAGCTATGCCAACATAGGTTAATTTTGAGGAGTATACTTATCCTCCCCCATGGCCAGATGTTGAACTCTTTCACCAAGGAGTTAATTGTTCACTTCAAATAATAAGATCAACACCAAACATGAGAGTTCTCTCCATAGGGAATTATTGTTAGCTAGAAGGTGTGAAGAAGCTAGGGGAATCTGGTCTAACTCCTTGGGCATGCTAGGACTAGTCTAACCCCCTATGAGCCCAAGATACATCTCTAAGAAGGCCTCAATATTAGCCAAGGTTAGATTGTTGGTTTTTCCTTTGAATGGAGTCTACTTTATGGACTAGAAATTAATGGAATAAAGCATGGATTATAAACATTTCTCTTGGAATAAAGTTCTATGCTTTCTCAAAGATTGGTTTCCATTTGTATTTGTGTTTGTGCTAATATTACGTGAATGAACTTGTGTTAACAAGTTAATAAAGGAAGATGTTTGTAAATGTTAGATATAAAAATGATAGGATTAATTCAAAAACTTTACTCCTTAGAGAGAAGTGGGTGCATGGATCCCTAACGAATTCATCCTATAGCAAAGTGGGTTTCTACAAGAACATTAGAGTAGGAAGATTTAAGAAGAGATGAGTCCTAAAGTGTTAGCCTAGAACCCCCAAATTAATGTCATTTTAGGGTATTAGAATGAGACTTTATAATACATGTATAGGGGTCAACATGCTCAGCTTCCCCTCCTTTCTCACTCTCTTTGAACCAAATGTGACAGTACTATGCTTTAATTATAGTTGTCTTACATACGTAGCTACTTAAAACCAATGCTAGAACCTTTATTAGGAGACCTTAGAAATCTTTTAGGAGCCCTTTTTAGGTTCATCCTTGTAGGTATGAGATGAAACTTCCCCTATGATGAGGGTGAACTCAAGAGATCCTAGGCCACAAAGTTTCGATGCCTCTTGGGGGTTCCATAAAAAGATTGTGGGGGGGGGGGGGGGGGGGGGAGAGGAAGCTTGAGCTCTTGCAAAACACACAACACACATAAGAATGCACACAAGATAGGAAGCTAAAACCCTAGTCTCTCTTCTCCTTATTCTTTACAATATGAGTATATATTACAACTAGTCCATAGTGTGAACACATTAAGTAGAAAGATGACTAGATAGATATCCCATAACTCTAGTAGATGGACCACTAAAAATAAAGTATTATGGGAATGATATCCCAATGCACGTATCAACCACATCAATGATATGAATGTGAAAATGGTCATCTAGGTACATGAGTGTCAACTCATGTTGAGCTCGACATCTCAACACTCCCCCTCAAGCTCAACTCCATTACCTATACTCTAAGTCAGCTTTAAAAAGGCTAAAGCTTTTCTATTCCTAACGCCTTAGTGAAAATATATGCAACCTACTCATGTGTGCTCACATACATAAGATCAATATCACTTGCCAAGACCCATTCTTTGATGAAATGGTAATGAACCTTAGTGTGTTTTGTGCATGCATGAAACACTAGGTTTCTAGCCAACTGTATACTGCTCATATTGTCACAATAAATAACAATTCCTCTATCTATCTATATTCCCAAATCATCAATTATCATTTGTATCCAAGATACCTCACATGCTGCCATATCAATATCCCTCTACTCCACCTTTGTACTCAATAATGCAACAATGGGTTATTTCTTACTACTCCAAGTCATAGCTCCACTCCCAAATGAAAATACATAGCCACTAGTGAACTTCCTACTTGACACACTACCTACACAATCTACATCAATATAACCAAATAATTACACCATTGAGTTAGCCTCATAAAAGATACCATAATCCAATGTGTCCTTAAGGTACTACAAGACACATCTCACATTGTCTAAATGAGGCTTACAAGACACTTACATAAACTGACTCTCTGATCCAACTTAGTTACAATCTAGCCTGGCAATAGTAGTGAGGATTAAACTTTCCATTATCTTCATGTACATTTTGGGATCCTCCAAGATTGCACCCACATCAACACTTAGTTTCAACTCTGATCCAATGGCACTGAGATTGGGTTACAATTAGCCATGCCATACTTCTTCAACATATCCAAAATGTACTACCTTTGTGAGAGCCATATCCCCTCAGATGTTCTTATTATCTCAATGCCAAGAAAGTACTATAGCTCTTCCAAATCTTCACGTCAATTTTCTACTTGAGAAGACTCTTCACATATTCCATTGCTTGCACATTATCACCCCCAATAATCAAATCATCTACGTACAAGGTAATCATAACAATGCCCCTATCACTCTGATAGCCATAAAGTGAGTGATCTGCATTTCCAACATAAAAATCAATAGAGACAAGATATTATGATATATTGTCATGCTATGCTCTTGGCGCCTCTTTCAACCTATACAAGGCTTTGCATAACTACATATATAATCACAATGAACCGTGCTCTTATAACCTTGTGCCTACCCTATATACACTTCTTCTTGCAATTCTCCATGCAAAAATACATTCTTTGCATCCATTTGATGCAAAATCTAATATTTTAATGTAATCATTATGGCTACCATCTTTGCAATTGAAGCAAATGTCTCTTTATAATCAATCCCATAAATTTGTGCATAATCTTTGGCAACTAGTCTTGCCTTATACCCACTTGCACTACCACTTGTATTATGTTTTACTTTGTAAACCCACTTGCAACCTATAGCTTTCATTCTCTTAGGTAATGGTACCAAATCCAAAGTTTGATTTACATCCACTCAGCCATTTCCTCATCCATGGATTTCTCCCAATGCATGTGATCAATAGCTTTCTCAAAACAAGTGGGATTGACTGATTTTGTACCCTTTATCATATACACACAATGGCAAGTAGCAAAACCATCATATGTCAACTTATTTATGTGATACCTTACTCTTGTTGATGTACATGCTTGTGGAGTACTTTGTGATCCCTTTACATTAGCCTTGGTTTTCCTCACACTAAGTGTATGAACAACTAGAATACTAAACTCCTCACCATACTTTGATCTGAGCCATCAAACTCACCATCTACATGTAAATAACCTGCTAAAACAGCTAGCACACCAAGTGACTCGACCACCTTTTCTTTTTCCTTGTGTGAATCTACATTTGTTACACTTATAGGAGTACTATTGGTATGCAACATGCCATTGTACGGTCTCTGAATAGATCTATTAGAAGACGACTCTTTTGGTCCACTCAATGTCTGTGATTTTGGATGCACATTTTCTACAATCACCTTTTCTTTTTCATTATCTGTAGCATATGTTTTTCAATAGCATACCAACTACTCATCTCATCAAGCACAATATCTTTGCTCACTTGTAACTTGTGTGTATTTAGATTATAATACCTCTAACCCTTTTGCTTAAGGGAATAGCCAAAAAGTACAACTTTTTAGCCTTTGGATCCAATTTCTTTCTTAGTTCATTAGGAACATATATATATATATATGTAATGCATCCAAATACTTTAACATGTGACAAATCTGGTTTCTTGCCAGTAAACTTCTCCTTTGGTATCACATCATGCCCTACAATAGTAGGAGTCCTATTCATAATATACACAACTTTTGAGATAGCTTTAGCCCAATAATAATGAGGCATATTCTTTCCAGCCTCAAGGCTCAAGTAATTCTTGCAATGTGCATCTTCTTCCTTTCAACAACACCATTTTGTTGTAGAGTATAACTACATGTAAACTACCTTTGAATTCCATGCATTTTTTGAACATTATTGAATTCATTAGAGAGGTACTCTCCCCCTCCATCTAACCTTAAGCACCTAATTTGCACACTTGTTTGTTTCTCAATTAGATTTTCAAAATCTTGAAAATTAGAAAACAACTCTCTTTTCTCCTTCATGAATTGCACCTATACCTCCTTGAATGATAATGTAATGTGCCCCCCGTGACCCCTGTGCCTTCCCCATGAGAACCCCCCCTCCCCTAAGAAAAAATTTTCAATTTTTTTTACTCCCTCTCTCTCCCCATGCCGACTGCATGGAGGGGAGAGAGAGAGAGTGAGTGAGTGAGAGTAATGAAGAGAGGGGGGCATGCAGCCCCCCAGGTGGCGGGTGGCGGGTGGCGCCGTCCTCCCCCCATACCACCTCCCTCTATAAAGCCGCCCCGTGGGGGCTCGTCGTCAGTTAGGAGAGAGTCCCCCCCTCTTTGCATCAGCCAACAACGGCCCCTCCATCAACGCCAGGCCGCAACCCTCCTCCTTGGGCTGCATCGTCATGATCCCCCCCCCCCCCCCCGTCATCCTCAACAGGCGCGTTTTCCGCCTGGCCCTAGACCAGAGAAACCTCCCCCCCCCCTCCTCGATCGCTAGTCAGTTGCCCCCCCCCCCCCCCCCCCCCCCCCCCTCAGTGAACAAAAGGAAAGAAGGAGAGGGAGAGAGAGAGAGAGAGGGAAGAGAGAAGGAGAAGAAGAAGAAGAAGAAGAAAAGGTAGAAGAGGAAGAGGAGAGGGAGGAAAGAAGAGGAGAGAGAGAAGAGGAAGAGAAGAGGGAGAGAAGAAGAGAAGGAGAGAGAGAAGATGAAGAGGAGAGGGAGAGAAGAAGAGAAGGAGAGAGAGAAGAGAGAGGGAGAGAGAGGAGAAGAAGAAGAAGAAGGAGAAGAAGAGGGAGAGAGAGGAGAAGAACAAGAAGGAGAAGAGGGAGTGAGAGAAGGAGAAGAAGAAGGAGAAGAAGGGTGAGAGAGAAGGAGAAGAAGAAGGGGAAGAAGAGGGAGAGAGAGAAGAAGAAGAAGAAGAAGAAGAAGAAGAAGAAGAAGAAGAAGAAGAAGGAGAGAGAGAAGGAGAAGAAGAAGAAGAAGAAGAAGAAGAAGAAGAAGAAGAAGAAGGAGAGAGAGAAGGAGAAGAAGGAGAAGAAGAGGGAGAGAGAAGGCGAAGAAGAAGAAGAAGAAGAAGAAGAAGAAGAAGAGCAAGAGAGGAAAGAGGGAGAGAGAGAAGGAGAAGAAGAAGGAGAAGAAGAAGGAGAAGAAGAAGGAGAAGAAGAGGAAGAAGAGGAAGAGAGAGAGAGAAGGAGAAGAAGAGAAGAACAAGAGAGAGAGAGAGAGAGAGAGAGAGAGAGAGGAAAGCCGATGCTAGAAGGAGAAGAGGAAGGCACTCTTGGAGCAATGGGCTTCTTGCATCAAGGGTAGATCTGGAGTTGGGGATTACGAAAGTATCAACAAGACGAAGAAAGACAAAGGTTTCAACTACGAGATGGCACTTGAAGAACTTCGGTGTTTTTGAACCCTTATTCTATCTATTCTTATTGTTCTTTTAGCAGGAATGAAAGAACTTCTATGGTTCTACACACTCATAGGTCATAGTCTTCACTTTAATATCCATTGAAGGGAAAGGATACTCATAAAAGCTATATGTTGGTTGTGTATTCTTTCATTCCTAGCTTTTCATGGATGTAGATGATCGTATGAAGTTCCATATGTGATATTTCCAAGTTATGATGAAACTTCATGACTAGCAAAGAAGGCTTGGAGTCTAGCCATATAAATCCTAAGGAGAAGAGCCACCTAAGCAGATTAGGTGATTGTTATCGTAGAAGGACTTCTACCTTAGAAAAGGTTGTAAATTCCTTGAGCAAGTGTTTGATACCTCCTAGTTAAGTTCTGGTTGTGCATGCAATGGGATTGCGATGCCTTGAAGCAAGTGGGTGTGTGTTCCACTGTTTGTTAATGTGGTTTTGGCCAAGTGGGGTGTGATTGATGATTTCATGGCCGGGTCTGTGATGAATTATTACCATGGGAATAAAAAGGATGTTTTGCTAGTTAAAGGATATTGGGCTGGTTACTTCCGCTGTGGATGACTTCCTAAAGGGATAATTAAGAAAGGATGGCGTTAGCTACCCCCCGCGAACTGCCAAACCCTAAACCAAGGGGATTATGAATCCGCGTCGGGAATGTGGACCGAACCCGTCGCAAGAGGTCTCTCCGTGGAAATTAATTGGCGTAGGAGGACGCGTGGGTGCCAGTGGGGGCTCTAGCGGTAAATCCCAATGCCTTCGGACCCTACACAAGTGTTCTGCGTGACTCGAGATGGAATTGCGAGGCCTTGATACTAGTTACAAGGCAATATCTTGGTAGGATAAACCTTCGGGTTTTATTGCCGGGAAATGGAAGGATTTTTCTGCGGAGGCAGAAGGAAACACTTAATTCTCCTGTATGGGCGGGAGACAAACATTAATCTGAAGATAAGTCAAGGAAGCTTTTGATCTTGTTTTATCTTGTTTTCGTGTCAGTGCCCTAAATTACGTAAAGGAACCTGTGATTAACAAGTTAATTAAGGAAGCTGCTTTTATGTGTCAACATAATGTGGTAGGTAAATTGATAACTAAAACAACCCCCGAGGGAAGCGTGGTGGATGTGACCAATGGGTCTATCCTACAGAAGGATGGTCTTGATTAGCCAAGAGCTTTCCTCAAAGGACATATTAACGAGAAAGGTTAGGAAAAAGTCGAACGATGACCTTAGACAATGTTGGTTAGAACCCTGATTCATACCATTTTAGGGGATCGGAATGGGACTATGCCCTACGGTCAGAGAGGTCGAGCGATGCATTCCTCTCGTTTCCCATTCTCTTTGAACAAAGTGCGGTATGAGTCTACTTTGTTCCAGTTGTATCTGCGCAAAGTGGAGCAGTTGTAGACCGACGCTAGAAGGCTGTTAGGAAGACCCAACTACTAGGAACCCGGACTTCAGGTCGATCCTAGTGGGAACGGTCGGATAAGTTCCGTTGCGAGGCAGACTCGAGAGACCCTAGTTGGCAAACCCTGTGTCATTCCTTGGGAGTGCCGGGCAGCGTCTTCTAGATTGATCTCTCAATGGACTGCTAAGACGTGTCCCGTAATTTGAGGGGTGGGCATGTTACAGTTGGTATCAGAGCAAAAACGATAAAGGACAGAGTGCTACATGATTAGAGTTGCGCAGTGGATGCATGGTGGGTCTTAACCCACAGGTCATAAGCCCCACTAGTGCTTATCTTCCCCAGTTTCTTCTCGAGATGAGGACATCTCGATTCCTCTAAGGGGGAGAGGATGTAATGTCCCCCCCGTGACCCCTGTGCTCTCCCGTGCCTTCCCCATGAGAACCCCCCCTCCCATAAGAAAAAAATTTCAAATTTTTTTACTCCCTCTCTCTCCCCCTGCCTCATGGTGAGGAGAGAGAGAGAGTGCGAGTGAGAGTAATGAAGAGAGGGGGGCATGCAGCCCCCCAGGTGGCGGGTGACGGGTGGCGTCGTCCTCCCCCCCATACCTCCTCCCTCTATAAAGCCCCCTCGTGGGGGCTCATCGTCAGTCAGGAAAGCGTCCCCCCCTATCTGCATCGGCCAACAACGGCCCCCTCCATCAATGCTAGGCCACAGCCCTCGTCCCTAGGCTGCGTCGTGACGATCCCCCCCCTCGTCATCCTCAACAGGCATATTTCCCCCTGCCTGCTGACCAGAGAAACCCCCCCCCCCCCTCCTCGATTGCCAATTAGCTGCGCCGCCTCCCCCCTTGTGAACAGAAGGAAAGAAGGAGAGGGAGAGAGAGAGGGAAGAGAGAAGGAGAAGAAGAAGAAAAAAAGGTAGAAGAGGAAGAGGAGAGGGAGGGAAGAAGAGAAGGAGAGATAGAAGAGGAAGAGGAGAGGGAGAGAAGAAGAGAAGGAGAGAGAGAAGAGGAAGAGGCGAGGGAGAGAAGAAGAGAAGGAGAGAGAGAAGAGAGAGGGAGAAGAAGAAGAAGAAGGAGAAGAAGAGGGAGAGAGAGGAGAAGAAGAAGAGGGAGAGAGAGCAGAAGAAGAAGAAGAGGGAGAGAGAGGAGAAGAACAAGAAGGAGAATAGGGAGAGAGAGAAGGAGAAGAAGGGTGAGAGAGAAGGAGAAGAAGAAGGGGAAGAAGAGGGAGAGAGAGAAGAAGAAGAAGAAGAAGAAGAAGAAGAAGAAGAAGAAGAAGAAGAAGAAGAAGAAGAAGAAGAAGAAGAAGAAGAAGAAGAAGAAGAAGAAGGAGAAGGAGAGAGAGAAGGAGAAGAAGGAGAAGAAGACGGAGAGAGAAGGAGAAGGAGAAGAAGAAGAAGAAGAAGAAGAAGAAGAAGAAGAAGAAGAAGAAGGAGAGAGAGAAGGAGGAGAAGAATGAGAAGAAGAGGAAGAGAGAGAGAGAAGGAGAAGAAGAGAAGAAGAAGAAGAAGAGAGAGAGAAAGAGAGAGAGAGAGAGAGAGAGAGAGAGAGAGAGGCAAGCCGATGCTAGAAGGAGAAGGGGAAGGCACTCTTGGAGCAATGGGCTTCTTGCGTCAAGGTTAGATCTGGAGTTGGGGATTACGAAAATATCAACAAGACAAAGAAAGACCAAGGTTTCAACTCGGAGATGGCGCTTGAAGAACTTCGGTGTTTTCGAACCCTTCTTCTATCTATGCTTATTGTTCTTTTAGCAGGAATCAAAGAACTTCCATGGTTCTACATGCTCATAGGTCATAGTCTTCACTTTAATATCCTCTGAAGGGAAAGGATACTCATAAAAGCTATATGTTGGTTGTGTATTTATTCATTCCTAGCTATTCATGGATGTAGATGATTGTATGAAATTCCATATGTGATATTGCCAAGTTATGATGAAACTTAATGACTAGCAAAGAAGGCTTGGAGTCTAGCCGTATAAACCCTAAGGGGAAGAGCCACCTAAGCAGATTAGGTGATTGTTATTATAGAAGGACTTCTACCTTAGAAAAGGTTGTAAATTCCTTGAGCAAGTGTTCGATACCTCCTAGTTAAGTTCTGGTTGTGCATGCAATGGGATTGTGATGCCTTGAAGCAAATGGGTGTGCATTCCACTGTTTGTTAATGTGTGGTGGTTTTGGATATTAATCCAAGCGGGGTGTGATTGATGATTTCATGGCTGGGTTTGTGATGACTGATTGCCATGGGAACAAAAAGGATGTTTTCCTAGTTAAAGGATATTGGACTGGTTGCTTCCGCTATGGATGATTTTCTAAAGGGATAATTAAGGAAGGATGACGCTAGCTACCACCCGCGAACCGCCAAACCCTAAACCAAGGGGGCTATGAATCCGCGTCGGGAATGTGGACCGAACCCGCCGTGAGAGGTCTCTCCATGGAAATTACTTGGTGTAGGAGGACGCTTGGGTGCTAGTGGGGGCTCTGGCCATAAATCCCAATGCCTCCGAACCCTACACAAGTATTCTATGTGACTCGAGATGGAATTTTGAGGCCTTGATACTAGTTACAAGGCAGAATCTTGGTAGGATAAACCTTCGGGTTTTATTGCCAGGAAACGGAAGGATTTTTCTACGAAAGCAGAAAGGAACACTTAATTCTCCTGTATGGGCGGGAGACAAACATTAATCTGAAGATAAGTTAAGGAAGCGTTTGATCTTGTTTTATCTTGTTTTCGTATCAATGCCCGAAATTACGTAAAGGAACCTGTGATTAACGGGTTAATTAAGGAAGGTGCTTTTATGTGTCAACATAATGTGGTAGGCAAATAGATAACTAGAACAACCCCCGAGGAAAGCGTGGTGGATGTGACCAATGGGTCTATCCTACGGAAGGGTGGTCTCGGTTAGCCAAGAGCTTTCCTCAAAGGAAATGTTAATGAGGAAGGTTAGGAAAAAGTCAGACGATGACCTTAGACAATGTTGGTTAGAACCCTGATTCATATCATTTTAGGGAACCAAAATGGGACTATGCCCTACGAGCAAAGAGGTCAAGCGATGCATCGCTCTCATTTTCCATTCTCTTTGAACCAAGTGCGGTATGAGTCTACTTTGGTCCAGTTGTATCTGCGCAAAGTGGAGTAGTTGTAGACAGACGCTAGAAGGCTATTAGGAAGACTCGACTACTAGGAACCCAGACTTCAGGTCGATCCTAGTGGGAACGGTCGCATAAGTTCCATTGTGAGGCAGACTCAGGAGACCCTAGTTGGCAAACCCCATTTCATTCCTTGGGAGTGCCGGGTGGCGTCTTCTAGATTGGTCTCTTGATGGATTGCTAAGACGTGTCCCACAATTTGAGGGACGGGCACGTTACAGTTGGTATCAGAGCAAAAACGTTAAAGGACAGAGTGCTGCATGATTAGAGTTGCGCAGGGGATGCATGGTGGGTCTTAACCCACAGGTCATAAGCCCTAGTCGTGCTTATCTTTCCCAGTTTCTTCTCGAGATGAGAACATCTCGATTCCTCTAAGGGGGAGAGGATGTAATGTCCCCCCCGTGACCCCTATGCTCCCCCATGCCTTCCCCATGAGAACCCCCCTCCCCTAAGAAAAAATTTTCAAATTTTTTAACTCCCTCTCTCTCCCCGTACCGACTACATGGCGGGGAGAGAGAGAGAGAGTGAGAGTAATGAAGAGAGGGGGGCATGCAGCCCCCCAGGTGGCGGGTGGCGGGTGGCGCCGTCCTCCCCCCCATACCTCCTCCCTCTATAAAGCCCCCCCGTGGGGGCTCCTTGTCAATCAGGAGAGCATCCCCCCTCTCTGCATCGGCCAACAACGGGCCCCTCCATTAATGCTAAGCCGCAGCCCTCGTCAGTGGGCTGCATCGTCACGATCCCCCCCGTCATCCTAATTAGGCGTGTTTCGCCCCTGGCCGGTGACCAAAGAAACCTCCCCCCCTCCTCGATCGCCAGTTAGTTGCAACGCCTCCCTCGCCTGTGAACAGAAGGAAAGAAGGAGAGGGAGAGAGAAGAGAGAAGGAGAAGAAGAAGAAGAAGAAAAGGTAGAAGAGGAAGAGGAGAGGGAGGGAAGAAGAGAAGGAGAGAGAGAAGAGGAAGAGGAGGGGGAGAGAAGAAGAGAAGGAGAGAGAGAGAGAAGAAGAAGAAGAAGAAGAAGAAGAAGAAGAAGAAGAAGAAGAAGAAGAAGAAGAAGAAGAAGAAGAAGAAGAAGAAGAAGAGGGAGAGAGAGAAGAAGAAGAGGGAGAAGGAGAAGAAGAGGGAGAGAGAGGAGAAGAAGAAGAAGAGGGAGAGAGAGGAGAAGAAGAAGAAGGAGAAGAGGGAGAAGAAGAAGGAGAAGAAGGGAGAGAGAGAAGGAGAAGAAGAAGGGGAAGAAGAAGGAGAGAGAGAAGAAGAAGAAGAAGAAGAAGAAGAAGAAGGAGAAGGAGAGAGAGAAGGAGAAGAAGAGGGAAAGAGAAGGAGAAGAAGAAGAAGAAGAAGAGTGAGAGAGAGAAGAGAGGAAAGAGCGAGAGAGAGAAGGAGAAGAAGAATGAGAAGAAGAGGAAGAAGAGGAAGAGAGAGAGAGAAGGACAAGAAGAGAAGAAGAAGAAGAGAGAGAGAGAGAGAGAGAGAGGATGGCCGATGCTAGAAGGAGAAGAGGAAGGTACTCCTGGAGCAATGGGCTTCTTGCGTCAAGGGTAGATCTAGAGTTGGGGATTATGAAAGTATCAACAAGACGAAGAAATACCAAGGTTTCAACAGGGAGATGGAGCTTGAAGAACTTCGGTGTTTTCGAACCCTTTTTCTATCTAGGCTTATTGTTCTTTTAGCACGAATGAAAGAACTTCTATGGTTCTACACGTTCATAGCTCATAGTCTTCACTTTAATATCCATTGAAGGGAAAGGATACTCATAAAAGCTATATGTTGGTTGTGTATTCTTTCATTCCTAGCTGTTCATGGATGTAGATGATCATATGAAGTTCCATATGTGATATTGCCAAGTTATGATGAAACTTAATGACTAGCAAAGAAAGCTTGGAGTCTAGCCGTATAAACCCTAAGGGAAAGAGCCACCTAAGCAGATTAGGTGATTGTTATTATAGAAGGACTTCTACCTTAGAAAAGGTTGTAAATTCCTTGAGCAAGTGTTCGATACCTCCTAGTTAAGTTCTGGTTGTGCATGCAATGGGATTGCGATTCCTTGAAGCAAGTGGGTGTGCATTCCACTGTTTGTTAATGTGGTTTTGGATGTTAATCCAAGTGGGGTGTGATTGATGATTTCATGGGCCAGGTTTGTGATGACTGATTGCCATGGGAACAAAAATGATGTTTTTCTAGTTAAAGGATATTGGGCTAGTTGTTTCCACTGTGGATGATTTCCTAAAGGGATAATTAAGGAAGGATGGCACTAGCTACCCCCCGCGAACCGCCAAACCCTAAACCAAGGGGGTTATGAATCCGCGTCGGGAATGTGGACCGAACCCGCTGCGAGAGGTCTCTCCGTGGAAATTACTTGGCGTAGGAGGACTCTTGGGTGCCAATGGGGGCTCTGGGGCCATAAATCCCAATGCCTTCAGACCCTACACAATTGTTCTACGTAACTTGAGATGGAATCTCATGGCCTTGATACTAGTTACAAGGCAGAATCTTGGTAGGATAAACCTTTGGGTTTTATTGCTGGGAAACAGAAGGATTTTTCTGCGGAGGCAGAAAGGAACACTGAAATCACCTGTATGGGCGGGAGACAAACATTAATCTGAAGATAAGGAAGTGTTTGATCTTGTTTTATCTTGTTTTTGTGTCAGTGCCCTAAATTATGTAAAGGAACTTGTGATTAGCGGGTTAATTAAGGAAGCTCCTTTTATGTGTCAACATAATGTGGTAGGTAAATTGATAACTAAAACAACCCCCAAGGGAAGCGTGGTGGATGTGACCAATGGGTCTATCCTACAGAAGGGTGGTCTCGGTTAGCCAAGATCTTTCCGCAAAGGAAATGTTAACAAGAAAGGTTAGGAAAAAGTTGGATGATGACCTTAGACAATGTTGGTTAGAACCATAATTCATCCCATTTTAGGGGACGAGAATGGGACTATGCCCTACGGGCAAAGAGGTCGAGCGATGCATCCCTCTCGTTTCCCATTCTCTTTGAACCAAGTGTGGTATGAGTCTGCTTTGTTCCAGTTGTATCTGCGCAAAGTGGAGCAGTTGTAGACCGATGCTAGAAGGCTGTTAGGAAAACCCAACTACTAGGAACTCGGACTTCAGGTCAATCCTAGTGGGAATGGCCGAATAAGTTCCGTTGCGAGGCAAACTCGAGAGACCCTAGTTGGCAAACCCCGTGTCATTCCTTGGGAGTGCCGGGTAACGTATCCTAGATTGATCTCTCGATGGACGGCTAAGACGTGTCCTGCAATTTGAGGGGCGGGCACGTTACAGTTGGTATCAGAGCAAAAACTTTAAAGGACTGAGTGCTGCATGATTAGAGTTGCGCAGCAGATGCATGGTGGGTCTTAACCCACAGGTCATAAGCCCCACTAGTGCTTATCTTCCCCAATTTCTTCTCGAGATGAGGACATCTTGATTCCTCTCAAGGGGAGAGGATGTAATGTCCCCCCCCTGTGACCTCTATGCTCTCCCGTGCCTTCCCCATGAGAACCCCCCCTCCCCTAAGAAAAAAATTTCAATTTTTTTTACTCCCTCTCTCTCCCCCTACCGACTGCATGGCGAGGAGAGAGAGAGAGTGTGTGAGAGTAATGAAGAGAGGGGGCATGCAGCCCCATAGGTGGCGAGTGGCACCGTCCTCCCCCCCCATACCTCCTCCCTCTATAAAGCCCCCCCGTGGGGGCTCGTCCTCGTTAGTCAGGAAAGCGTCCCCCCTCTCTACATTGGACAACAGCGGCCCCCCCCATCAATGCCAGGCTGCAACCCTCGTCCCTGGGTTGCATCATCACGATCCCCCCCTGTCATCCTCAACAGGCATGTTTCCCCTTTAGCCGATGACCAGAGAAACCTCCCCCCGCTTCTCAATCGCCAGTTAGCTGTGCCACCTCCCCCCCTGTGAACAGAAGGAAAAAAGGAGAGGGAGAGAGAGAGAGGGAAGAGAGAAGGAGAAGAAGAAGAAGAAAAGGTAGAAGAGGAAGAGGAGAGGGAGGGAAGAAGAGAAGGAGAGAGAGAGAGAAGAGGAAGAGGAGAGGGAGAGAAGAAGAGAAGGAGAGAGAGAAGAGAGAGGGAGAAGAAGAAGAAGAAGAAAGCGAAGAATAGGGAGAGAGAGGAAAAGAAGAAGGAGAAGAAGAGAGAGAGACAGGAGAATAAGAAGAAGAGGGAGAGAGAGGAGAAGAAGAAGAAGGAGAAGAGGGAGAGAAAGAAGGAGAAGAGGGAGAGAAAAGGAGAAGAAGAAGGAGAAGAAGGGAGAGAAAAAAGGAGAAGAGGAAGGAGAAGAAGGGAGAGAGAGAAGGAGAAGAAGAACGGGAAGAAGAGGGAGAGAGAGAACAAGAAGAAGAAGAAGAAGAAGAAGAAGAAGAAGAAGAAGAAGAAGAAGAAGAAGAAGAAGAAGGAGAGAGAGAAGGAGAAGAAGAAGGAGAAGAAGCGGGAAAGAGAAGAAGAAGAAGAAGGAGAAGGAGAGAGAGAAGGAGAAGAAGAGGAAGAGAGAAGGAGAAGGAGAGAGAGAAGGAGAAGAAGAGGAAGAGAGAAGGAGAAGAAGAAGAAGAAGAAGAAGAAGAGTGAGAGAGAGAAGAGAGGAAAGAGTGAGAGAGAGAAGCAGAAGAAGAATGAGAAGAAGAGGAAGAAGAGGAAGAGAGAGAGAGAAGGAGAAGAAGAGAAGAAGAAGAAGAGAGAGAGAGAGAGGCAAGCCGATGCTAGAAGGAGAAGAGGAAGGCACTCTTGGAGCAATGGGCTTCTTGCGTCAAGGGTATATCTGGAGTTGGGGATTACGAAAGTATCAAGAAGACGAAGAAAGACCAAGGTTTCAACTGGGAGATGGCGCTTGAAGAACTTTGGTGTTTTCAAACCCTTTTTCTATCTATGCTTATTGTTCGTTTAGCACGAATGAAAGAACTTCTATGGCTCTACACGCTCATAGGTCATAGTCTTCACTTTAATATCCATTGAAGGGAAAGGATACTCATAAAAGCTATATGTTGGTTGTGTATTCTTTCATTCCTAACTGTTCATGGATGTAGATGATCGTATGAAATTCCATATGTGATACTGGCAAGTTATGATGAAACTTAATGACTAGCAAAGAAGGCTTCGAGTCTAGCTGTATAAACCCTAAGGGAAAGAGCCACCTAAGCAAATTAGGTGATTGTTATCATAGAAGGACTTCTACCTTAGAAAAGGTTGTAAATTCCTTGAGCAAGTGTTCGATACCTCCTAGTTAAGTTTTGGTTGTGCATGCAATGGGATTGCGATGCCTTGAAGCAAGTGGGTGTGTGTTCCACTGTTTGTTAATGTGGTTTTGGCCAAGTGGGGTGTGATTGATGATTTCATGGCCGGGTCTGTGATGACTGATTGCCATGGGAACAAAAAGGATGTTTTCCTAGTTAAAGGATATTGGGCTGGTTGCTTCCGCTATGGATGATTTCCTAAAGGGATAATTAAGGAAGGATGGTGCTAGCTACCCCCCACGAACCGCCAAACCCTAAACCAAGGGGGTTATGAATCCACACCGAGAATGTGGACCGAACCCGCCACGAGAGGTCTCTTCATGGAAATTACTTGGCATAAGAGGATGTTTGGGTGCCATTGGGGGCTCTGGCAATAAATCCCAATGCCTTCGGACCCTACACAAGTGTTCTACGTGACTTGAGATGAAATCTCGAGGCCTTGATACTAGTTACAAGGCAGAATCTTGGTAGGATAAACCTTTGGGTTTTATTGCTGGGAAACAGAAGGATTTTTCTGTGGAGGAAAAAAGGAACACTTAATTCTCTTGTATGGGCGGGAGACAAACATTAATCTGAAGATAAGTTAAGGAAGCGTTTGATCTTGTTTTATCTTGTTTTCGTATCAATGCCTGAAATTACGTAAAGGAACCTGTGATTAACGGGTTAATTAAGGAAGATCCTTTTATGTGTCAACATAATGTGGTAGGTAAATTGATAATTAAAACAACCCCCGAAGAAAGTGTGGTGGATGTGACCAATGGGTCTATCCTACGGAAGGGTGGTCTCCGTTAGCCAAGAGCTTTCCTCAAAGGAAATGTTAACGAGAAAAGTTAGGAAAAAGTTGGACGATGACCTTAGAAAATGTTGCTTAGAACCCCAATTCATACCATTTTAGGGGACCGGAATGGGACTATGCCCTACGGGCAAAGAGGTCGAGCGATGCGTCCCTCTCATTTCCCATTCTCTTTGAACCAAGTGCGGTATGAGTTTGCTTTGTTCCAGTTGTATCTGCGCAAAGTGGAGCAGTTGTAGACCGATGCTAGAAGGCTGTTAGGAAGACCCAACTACTAGAAACTCGGACTTCAGGTCGATCCTAGTGGAAATGGCCGAATAAGTTCCGTTGTGAGGCAGACTCAGGAGACCCTAGTTGGCTAACCCCGTGCCATTCCTTGGGAGTGCCGGGCAGCGTATTCTAGATTGATCTCTCAATGGACGGCTAAGACGTGTCCTGCAATTTGAGGGGCGAGCACGTTACAGTTGGTATCAGAGCAAAAACGTTAAAGGACAGAGTGCTCATGATTAGAGTTGCACAGTAGATGAATGGTGGGTCTTAACCCACAGGTCATAAGCCCCACTAGTGCTTATCTTCCCTAGTTTCTTCTCGAGATGAGGACATCTTGATTTCTCTCAAGGGGAGAGGATGTAATGTCCCCCCCTGTGACCTCTGTGCTCTCCCGTGCCTTCCCCATGAGAACCCCGCCTCCCCTAAGAAAAAATTTTCGATTTTTTTTACTCCCTCTCTCTCCCCCTGCCAACTGCATGGCGGGGAGAGAGAGAGAGACAGTGAGAGTAATGAAGAGAGGGGGACATGCAGCCCCCCAGGTGGCGGGTGGCGCCGTCCTCCCCCCCATACCTCCTCCCTCTATAAAGCCCCCCTGTGGGGGCTCGTCATCAGTCAGGAGAGCGTCCCCCCTCTCTGCATTAGCCAACAGCAGCCCCCTCCATCAACGCCAGGCTGCAACCCTCCTCCCTGCCCGTGAATGGAAGGAAAGAAGGAGAGGGAGAGAGAGAGGGAAGAGAGAAGGAGAAGAAGAAGAAGAAAAGGTAGAAGAGGAAGAGGAGAGGGAGGGAAGAAGATAAGGAGAGGGAGAGAAGAAGAGAAGGAGAGAGAGAAGAGGAAGAGGAGAGGGAGAGAACAAGAGAAGGAGAGAGAGAAGAGAGAGGGAGAAGAAGAAGAAGGAGAAGGAGAAGGAGAAGAAGAGGGAGAGAGAGGAGAAGAAGAAGAAGAAGGAGAAGAAGAGGGAGAGAGAGGAGAAGAAGAAGAAGGAGAAGAGGGAGAGAAAGAAGGAGAAGAAGAAGGAGAAGAAGAAGGAGAAGAAGGGAGAGAGAGAAGGAGAAGAGGAAGGGGAAGAAGAGGGGGAGAGAGAAGAAGAAGAAGAAAAAGAAGAAGAAGAAGAAAAAGAAGGAGAGAGAGAAGGAGAAGAAGGAGGAGAAGGAGGAGAAGGAGAGGGAGAGAGAAGAAGAAGAAGAAGAAGAAGAAGAAGAAGAAGAAGAAGAAGGAGAGAGAGAAGGAGAAGGAGAAGGAGGAGAAGGAGGAGAAGAAGAGGGAGAGAGAAGAAGAAGAAGAAGAAGATGATGATGATGATGATGATGATGATGATGATGATGATGATGATGAAGAAGAAGAAGGAGAGAGAGAAGGAGAAGAAGAGGGAGAGAGAAGGAGAAGAAGAAGAAGAGTGAGAGAGAGAAGAGAGGAAAGAAGGAGAGAGAGAAGGAGAAGAAGAGGAAGAAGAGGAAGAGATAGAGAAAAGGAGAATAAGAGAAGAAGAAGAAGGAGAGAGAGAGAGAGAGAGAGGCAAGCCGATGCTAGAAGTAGAAGAGGAAGGCACTCTTGGAGCAATGGGCTTCTTGCGTCAAGGGTAGATCTGGAGTTGGGGATTACGAAAGTATCAACAAGACGAAGAAAGACCAAGGTTTCAACTGGGAGATGGCACTTGAAGAACTTTGGTGTTTTCGAACCCTTTTTCTATCTATGGTTATTGTTCTTTTAGCAGGAATCAAAGAACTTCTATGGTTCTACATGCTCATAGGTCATAGTCTTCACTTTAATATCCATTGAAGGGAAAGGATACTCATAAAAGCTATATGTTGGTTGTGTATTCTTTCATTTCTAGCTGTTCATGGATGTAGATGATCGTATGAAATTCCATATGTGATATTGCCAAGTTATGATGAAACTTAATGACTAGCAAAGAAGGCTTGGAGTCTAGCCGTATAAACCCTAAGGGGAAGAGCCACCTAAGCAGATTAGGTGATTGTTATTATAGAAGGACTTCTACCTTAGAAAAGGTTGTAAATTCCTTGAGCAAGTGTTCGATACCTCCTAGTTAAGTTCTGGTTGTGCATGCAATGGGATTGCGATGCCTTGAAGCAAGTGGGTGTGTGTTCCACTGTTTGTTAATGTGGTTTTGGCCAAGTGGGGTGTGATTGATGATTTCATGGCCGGGTCTGTGATGACTGATTGCCATGGGAACAAAAAGGATGTTTTCCTAGTTAAAGGATATTAGGCTAGTTGCTTCCACTGTGGATGATTTCCTAAAGGGATAATTAAGGAAGGATGGCGCTAGCTACCCCCCGCGAACCGCCAAACCCTAAACCAAGGGGATTATGAATCCACGTCGGGAATGTGGACCGAACCCGCCACGAAAGGTCTCTTCGTGGAAATTACTTGGCATAAGAGGATGCTTGGGTGCCAGTGGGGGCTCTGGCAGTAAATCCCAATGCCTTCGGACCCTACACAAGTGTTCTACGTGACTTGAGATGAAATCTCGAGGCCTTGATACTAGTTACAAGGCAGAATCTTGGTAGGATAAACCTTTGGGTTTTATTGCCGGGAAAGAGAAGGATTTTTTTGTGGAGGAAGAAGGGAACACTTAATTCTCCTGTATGGGCGGGAGACAAACATTAATCTAAAGATAAGTTAAGGAAGCATTTGATCTTGTTTTATCTTGTTTTCGTATCAATGTCCGAAATTACGTAAAGGAACCTGTGATTAACGGGTTAATTAAGGAAGGTGCTTTTATGTGTCAACATAATGTGGTAGGCAAATAGATAACTAGAACAACCCCCGAGGAAAGCGTGGTGGATGTGACCAATGGGTCTATCCTACGGAAGGGTGGTCTCGGTTAGCCAAGAGCTTTCCTCAAAGGAAATGTTAATGAGGAAGGTTAGGAAAAAGTCAGACGATGACCTTAGACAATGTTGGTTAGAACCCTGATTCATACCATTTTAGGGAACCGAAATGGGACTATGCCCTACGGGCAAAGAGGTCAAGCGATGCATCGCTCTCATTTTCCATTCTCTTTGAACCAAGTGTGGTATGAGTCTACTTTGGTCCAGTTGTATCTGCGCAAAGTGGAGTAGTTGTAGACGGACGCTAGAAGGCTGTTAGGAAGACTCGACTACTAGGAACCCAGACTTCAGGTCGATCCTAGTGGGAATGGTCGCATAAGTTCCATTGCGAGGCAGACTCAGGAGACCCTAGTTGGCAAACCCCATTTCATTCCTTGGGAGTGCCGGGTGGCATCTTCTAGATTGGTCTCTTGATGGATTGCTAAGACGTGTCCCACAATTTGAGGGGCGGGCACGTTACAGATAATCAATAAAGCTTATATAGTACTTACATACAGCCATTGATGTAGCATTTGTAGGATTGTACACATCTAAATGTACAACATCAAGTAACTGCTACTTGTATGGAGCTTGTATGTTTATCATGAGGAAATGCATGCCTTGTCTATTTTTCAAATTGGCATGCTACACATACTTTTTTGCATATTAGCCACTCCGAAATTTAGGCAAACTCATCACAGTTTTATGTGATTGCATATTTTTCAAGCACTGCACATTTACATGGCCAATACATTTTATGTTAAATACCAATATCAACCACTACTCTTGCATCTTGTGCAAACATAGCAGCCTTTAACTCGAGAGCATTTACATTCAAAGTAAACATCCCTTCTATATGCTTTCCTTTTGCAACCAATTTACATCCATTTTTTAGATCTTCTACAAAATAAGCATCATTCTAGTTAAACTTTACTCACAATCCCTGCTCAACCACTTGCCTAATAGAAACCAAGTTCTTTGTGTTATTAGGTACATGTAGCACATTAACCAAACACAGCTTTTCCATCCTACGTAGACAATGGGATACTCCCAACATGAGTAATAAGATTTGTTGTATTATTACATGTTTCAACAAAACCTAGCATTTCAAGATTTATCATTTCTGTAAACCATTCTCCATGAGATGTCATATGGCTAGAGGCACGTGAGTCCCACATATCTTACACCATCAGTCATTACTAAAATGTATTTGTGTTTACTACATTCATTGTATGTTGCATAACAAATAACTTCTTATTATCAACTTGATATTGGTAGATGCATAATTGTTATGCTATCTTCTCCCGTTTCTACTATTTTCATTATTTTTCTTTTTCTAGATAATCATATGAAATATGCATTTTTTACTATAATTATAATATTATTTGTTATCATAACTTGCATTCTGTCCATCACGTCTTCTATGACTTCCCTTGCCTCGAGACTAGCCTCTACAACCTATATGTGATTGCTTCTATGAGTCATGAAATTGCCTTTGATTTTGCCCATAATGGTTACCACTATGGTCTCTACCACCATGACCTCTACCTCTACTTAAGTTAAAGTAAAGCACCTATTATGAATTATTCTTGCGTTGTGATGAAGACATAGTAAGACCCAATTTTTTCTCTTCTAATATCAATATAGATATTAAATATGCAAAATTGGGGATATTATCTCTTGTATTGATGGAGTTTTGAAACAGCTTGTACTCCTTGCCCAAGTCATCCAAACATGCAACCACTATATTATCATCATCAACCTGCACTTTAATAGATCCAAGAGTTTCAAAAATGCTCTTAATCTTCAATGCATAGTCATTAATAGACATATTGCTACACTTGGCATTGTTCAACTTAGACTTCAATTGCAACATTCTAGCTTTGGTATTTGTACCAAAAAGTTTGTCTAGGTTAATCCTGCTTCTACATAACAATCTATATCTTGCATATACCCAATTATATTCTCTAAAACACAAATAGAAAACTAATACATTACTTTCTGAGAACCCTAGTTCCATTTCTTAAATACCTTAGTCTCCTCAAGCAAGCACTTTCCTCTAACAACTTCGGAGCTTTAGTAATATATCCTTCAATGTAGTTTCAATAACCTTTACCCATAAGGAAATCAATCAATCTGAACTTCCAAGCATAGAAATTACGCTTATCAAGATTGTTGTTGAAAATCTAATTAAATCCATCAAAATTGTGCACCAGAACCCCTAAATTTTATTTTATCTCAATAACGTGCTAATTCAGATAAACTCTCACCTGTATTGAACTTAGTACATAAGTATACCCTAAGCAACATCTGTAATGTTTGATAGTATCCAAATATTGTCCATCATACCCAATACATACGACCTATTTGTGAAATGACAAGGCTTACATAGTTCATGAATCTTACTAGATTCTCATACAAACAACGTCAAATTGTCGAATGAAACAAACCCAAAACACAAATATGACCACACAAATGTAGACCAAAGGTCTAATAATCAAAACTCTATAACAATCCCTCAAGGACTTTAATCTTGCAAAGTCAGCTTGTCAATTGGAGATCATATGAGAGAGATCTCCATAGGTGTACTCTATAGTAGGGTTTCTTGTAGACTCTTATATTTGCACTCATAGCTTCTTGCTTGAATGTTATTTTGATACCATGAAAGATGGGGGAGAGAGAGGAAGCTTGAGCTCTTGCAAGACACAAAATAAACAAAGAGAATGCACACAAGATAGGAAGCTAAAAACCTAGTCTTTCTTTTTCTTTTTCTTCACTATATAGGTCTACTACAAATAAGAGAGAGTACAACATACATAAGATACAAGGAGTCCATAATGTGAACATGCTAAGTAGAAAGATAACTAGATAGATATCCCCTAACTTGGGTAGGTGGACTAACTAATGCCAGCTGTGAAGTATCACTCGAATGATAACCTAATGCAACTACCAACCACATATGTGATATAAATACAAAAATAGTCATTCAAGTATGTGAGTGTCAGTTTGTGTTAAGCTTGGCATCTCAACATTTCAATGGAGTTGCCTAGATTCATCCCTTGATGAACTACCAAATTCATGCTATTGAGGGTTTATTAGATAGGCATGTCATGGTCATACAGTGCAAAACAAATACACTAAACTTTAAAGCCCATCCTCTAGACTCAAAGCCTTGTCAAAAGCACAATAATTATGCAAGTATACCAAGGGCATATGGGCCTTTTTTCTTCAATTGTAACTAAAGTTTGGCCTAATTAATTTATGTGCATCATGTGACACACATGTATATAGTTGATGACATAACATGTAGGTGCTTTTAAATTCCTCATCATTGTTACAAATGGCCAACCAATATCACAACCGTAATGGTATTTAGTTGATAAGATTATTTGTCAATTGGTTTTGGAATAAGATGCTAATAGAATGCCTACTTAGGGTTTTGAAAATACTCCATGTATCCTAGTTGACTTAAAATGAGCTTTGATATCTACAACTTGGCTAAAAGTCACACACACACATCGAAGCTAGTTAGAAATCTAAAAAAGATACTTAATCTATGTATGTTTAAGAGGCCCATGCTATAGTTCTTCTAAAAATATTAGGATTCTTATGTTTTTAGATACTTTCTAGAGCTATATTCCTAACTATGTCCCAAAATTCTCCCATAGTATCATTGAGGCAGTTTAAAAGCATTGTTTCTCGCGAAAGTAGTTTGAATTTTTGATCAGCTACTTTCATCGGTATGGCTTTATCTCATTGATGCAAATGGGCTTCTTTCCTTGGATTCTTTGGGCTTCTCAACTCTTTCAAGTTTGAGAAACTACTCATGAATATGTTGATTTTCCTCTTTAAGGTTTTGAATGGCTTGAAGGATAGCACTTGGATCTTCCATTGGGATTCTAAGAAAAAATATGCTCATGCACTCAATGCAAGGTCTAAGAACAAACGAACTTATAATTGTAAGAACTACCAATGTTGGGGTGAGGATCAAACCAAGGCTCTCAAGCCAAGACTCTAATACCACAGTAAATACCTTGAACAATGTAGTATGCTTAACAATTATAATGTTTGTTTATTTCAATATTTCAAACAATGGAGAGAACAAATAGTTAAAGCTGAATACTGCAATTTACATCCATTGAAATATAAAACCAAGAAAGATATTCTCCCCCTGTTTGCCCCCCTTTCCCTCCCTGAAGAAATTTATTTCTTCTCAATCCAAGTCCTTTCGAGAAGAGCTCAATTACAATCAACCAAAGAGTGAGAAGAACTAGTTCTATGTAGATACACACATACATAACTTAGTATGCAATAAAAACAAGAGATTTCTTTACAAGATATGAGTAAAAAGAGAAAAAATCGGTCTTTCGTGATCACATTGATAAGCAATACATTGATATGGCTTGGTTCTTATTCTGGAAATGGAAGAAAATCTCAAGAAGGAATGGTTATAATAATGAATTTACAAGTTTGTTGTCCTTTAAAACAATAGTGAAAGAGGAGGGAATAGGGGGGTAGTTGATGGTGGAGAAGTTGAGGATGATTATGTAGGTGATGCAAATAGTTTACAACCAAGAATGTTGATGTAAAATAAAGAATATTGAGTTCTCTTTATAGAGAAAAGGAGAAAGCTAGTGCAAAAAGAGAAAGCAAATTAGTACAAGACAACTCTCCACCCCCATATAATGAGGTGTAACAAGTGGAAGGACACTTGGAAGCTTGTGTGACAAGAGTTTTCATATCTCTTCTATTAGGCCTTCCTTTTTTGGTTGAGTATTTTTAAGAATTAAAATACCCAAATTTAGTAAGCACTACTAGAATACAAAACTTTCATACATATTTTTTAGGACGCATTTTTACACTAATTTGAGGCTCTTAAAGTTTAGGATTTTCCTAAAATTTAGCGACTCTCTCTCCCAATATGGGTAGCATATGAAAGCTCTTTACGAATACACTACAAAAACATTGATTATATCTTTATACGAGTTTCTATGTAAAGATATGTGGGTTTTAAGTTTTTAGCCTACACATGCATAAAGTACAAACGTTTCATGAACATGCCATCTTGTTGATTGTAACTATTTCTTTTGACGGATCCACCCCATACTTCAAGGCATTAATATGTTCTATGTGCGAGCTTGGCATTGATATGCTCGACTTTCGGTTGTTAGTATCACCCAATCGAGTCATATAGGTAAAAGTGTATCGTATCTTTTCTTAATCCACTGCGTGAATCCACTATAACCCGTGACCACTCATCAATTGTCAGCTCTAATGCACTTTTCTTTATATATGATAAGTACACATTAAAAAACTAAGTAAACAATTAAGTATGCTAAATAATAGAAATGATAGAAAAAATTTTGTTATGTTATTGTAGCTCCGAATAAATAAGTAGAGTTTCTTCACTTTTTGGATTATCCATGGCTTCAAAAAAATTAGAATTTTAAGTAGATTTGTCATTTTCTAAACTCAAATCAAATATTCAATAACCTTCAACCAAATTGCTAGTTTTTGGCTATCCATGATTGTCATTTGATCTTAACTATTTTATAGACCACACAATTTCAAAAATGCATTTTGTATTCAAACTTTTTCCAACCAAGCTTGAGTAAAGCACACTCCTCCAAATGATTAAAAACAAACACGTGGAAAAATCACACATACAATACCACTACCTAAAACTAAAGATTGCCCTTTATTCACCACTAGATATTGCTTAAAGTCACTATTCAAAGACGCAATATGGAGTAGAACACAATAGTGTTATAACAAGTTGGCATGCACACTGAGTCAACTAATATTACACAATTGTCATGAAAAGTTTGCATTCACTACAAGTCAGCTAACATGTATATGTCATTGCATGTAATGAGTCAACTAATATGAGGGGGAAGTGTCACAAGATTGCCTCCATTAGAGCTTTAAGGGAAGACTTAAGGCTCGTGGATTTGCACCCTACAAAACTGTTGGATGGGACCATTATGTAATGTGCCCATGGTCTTTTAAAAAGCATTACACTCAAAAGTGATATAAAGAGACAAGAAATACTTTTTTAAAATGCGAGAATAATATTGATATGTGAAATACTTATAAGATCTAGATTGGAAGTTACTTCAAACTATACATTCATCAAAGTTGGTATCTGTCCCAAGGTAGTGAGACTTGCATTTTGATTTTACATGAGCTCTTTACATGGACATTGTTTTCCATTTTTTTAAACTTTTCAAAGCCTAAAGGATTAAAAGAAGCTTCACATACTATGGTACTAACTCTTATGTCACAATCTACCCCGAAGGTAAAAAATAGTATCATGGGGCCCTTAAGATCCGCACTTGCGCGGGCCCTAGCGGATAATGAACACGCAGGTACTTGCGCGGAGCGCGCGTCTTTTCTAAACACAAAAGGACCAAGCTTCGGTGCCACGTGGATAGTTTGAAAGACGTTAGATGTCGAATTTGAATCGGACGGCTGGAAAGCAAACTCCAGGCAGGGTGGCGAGTTAGTTAGTTATCAGAATTTCCCGCCTGAGAACGAGAGCAAATTCTTTCATGCGCACACGCACGCACGACCTTCTCCGGCCACCTGCGCTAATTCCTGCTTGTCGCATTTTTCCTTCACTTTCTTTGCATGCTTTGCATATGCCTGCAGTCTCCATGGCGGCTAGGGTTTGACGTGCTTCTTTCCTGCACAGCGATCCTTCTGCTGGTCCGCCAGGCCCATAACGGCCAGGAGCAGGAGTACTGTTCTCGCGTTCTCCTTCCCTTGCCCCAGGACAGGTGGCATATCCTTGCTTTTGGAAAGCATGACGGCCTGCCGCTCGCTACTACCTTGAACTCTTCAAAGGAAGCCGACGCAGATGCTCACGGAGGCGCATTTTCGTAGCGGGTTTCGACTCGCGTGCTCTGTTCGTGTCCGCCATAATTTCTGTCCGAAAGCGCGGCATGGTTTATGGACTTAGGTTCGTTCTGCGTTGCAGCTCAGCAGGAGCTGCCGCATCCTCATGCACACTTCGACGACGCAGGATAAGATCAGCCCGTAGCGACAGTGCTTCATCAAACACCCTTACCCTAAACCGTTCGTCGGCTTTTGTCTTGTAAGTTTGCCTGTAGAAGTGTTGTTCTGTGACGATTAAGTCATGAAAACATCGGTTAGAAAAAAGTAAAACTGTCGAAGGCATCGATATGATGGCACTGTCAGCATGCAATTTGATAGATTCTTCGAAGCTACCAAATTTGAGGTTGATGTTATCAGAATATACGCTCAGGAAGACAATCACACAAATGCAGATCGTGTTGTGCAGGAGCAGTCAGTCTTTCTGAGAGCTCTTGATTCAATAAGGGAATTGCGTCAGCATTATCTCCTTTCAGACCATTTTTTCACACGTGCAAACGACAGTGCTGTACTCTAGTGGACCCTGGACTATCGAGGCGTTCTTTATACTCGGGGTTTTTCATATCTAGATGGACAATCTTGGCTCGGATAGATACATTTGGCGAGTGAGCTTCCACTTGCACTTATATCGATGGCTTATGAATATGATCAACGGTCCATCACTCGAAGTCAGAACTGTTACTTTGGTCCAAACATAGAAGACTCTCCCTCCCTTAAGACCTAGTTCTAGTCATGGCAGTGCAGTCTCTTGCCATGCACAATCGCTTCTGGATATTGCCATTATACCTCTAAAAATGTCATACAGGTGGTAGGGATGCCGCTAGTGAGACAACATATTTTTCAACTCAGTCCCTCTATTACTCTCCAATACTATGTAAGCGTTAGGTGCAATCGGAAACGAAACTTCACAGTGGTGACACTTACGAGTGCAGCTTTTAGAGAACCTCTATTGATATAATAGTATAAAGAAAATAGGTATACATCTGTGATTGAAGTGCAATATCATCTTGTGCAGGAAGGAGTTGTGCACTAGAAACTTAATATAGCTCATAATTGTTACAGAGTCTACGTGGGAAACCTTCCAACTCATCTTCTCCACAGATGTGTGCATATTGCTTCCACATTTTGATAATGCTCAAATAACAGGATATAGGATACTGCATTCTGATCCTGGCTGTCATCATAGAGATCAGTACTCGTTTGTTTGATACGGTACTGCACAGGTCAAATGTATATGCCACTTGTGAATGCATGCTGATTCAAATAAAAGGCATGATAACCAAGCGTTAATAACTAACAAATAATTACTGCTTGATCACAGACATCAGTCTGGCAGTTTCAAATGATCCAATATGCAAATAAGTTAACCCCAAGTTTACTCACCTTCTGGGATTTGGGCATGACCTTACTGTATGACAGACTTTTTATACCAGGTCAAGAGAAATGACATTAATATTTCTTGGAAAATGATGGGCTTTTTTGTCCTTACGACACCTTACATGATGTATCTTACTGGATCTTGAAGCTTTTGTATGCATAACACACATGTCATTGTGCAAGTTTCTAATATTCTTTTTATCGTAAGGATTATATCAAGTAAAGGTTTAGCTGAGTCCATTTACATTATTCTTGATTGAAAAGGCACTTCCCTTCTTGATCATCTGATTTCTTCTGGGGTGCTGATGCAGGGAAGGTCATCACTTTGACATCTTTCTGGGATGAGGCATACATTTTCCAGTCCCAATAGATTTATATTGATTACAGCTATTATCCAAGGTGGAATAATAATAGTTGGATGACAAGAAAGTGTGCATAAGTTGAAAAGATCCTTGTGATATTTTGAGGGATTCTACTGTGATGGATGACATAATTAAGTTGAATAGCATGGAGAGCAGCTCCATGCTTTTTGAGAAAGCAATTCCTGTCAAACTGACAAAATTGCCAGGATCAGAAGACAGGCTTATGGAGCTTACTGTACGAATTGTTATGGGTATCAGCAAGCTTCACAGACCTAGCAAGGTATCCAAAAAGAGGGATTGTGTTGTCTTAAAATTCTGGAATAGCTTGTTAGATTGCTGAACGCTCAATCTTTCTTCGGCATTTACAGCTCCTAAGAATGCAATTGACAAATGAAGCAGATCCATTTTTCCTTTATTTTTTGGAAGTCAGTGAGGAGGATTTCCAAAGTTTGAAAGTAGAACAATGCATACTTGTGGATTTTACAACCTTCCCACATAAGCTCATTGAGTTGTTGGAACATTGCATTGATGCAGGCAGCCATGATACTCCCAGGTCTGATGTTCATCTTATGCCACAACTTCTTGTCTTTCTTTTCTGATTAAGAGTGATCTTAAAGCAGTTCAAGAGTCTTTGAATCTCCACATTTTATCACCACTACCAATAGCTAAGAAGTATCTACTTAATTGGAAGCTTTTTTTGTTTTGTTTTCTTGACAATTCATTTTGTGACCTATATTTATGTGTCAACATTCCTTTTTCATGCTCCTTGGGAAGGGGATGGATGGTTGAACATTTGGTCCAGGAGTTGTTTTTGCTTAGGATATAGCCATTTGAACTGCGTAGGCATGGGATAGTGATAAGCTGGTTCAATCCTTTGTCGATGTATATAACATAAGTTCAACAATCAAAAGGAGGAGCTATTTTACCTGTTCACAGTAGCATAAGCCCATGCATGGGGTATGCATTTAGGTTCAATACTAAAAGGGGAAACTATGTCACATGTTAAGGATAGTATTGGTAGTAGACATGCAAAGTTTTCAGATTTACCTGCAAAAGTTTACTCTTTCAGGCCTCAAAACCTGCAATTTGGAAGAGGTCTGAAATTACTTGCAATTTGTGATTGAAAATCTTGAGCGATTTCAAGAACTATCCTGCTGAACGCTTTGTAGGAATCCCTTTTAAAGCAGTCAAAGTGATTGTGTTAGTTATCCACAGGTTCTATGGATGCTGATTTGGGAAAAGTTTGAACACAAAATTATTTAGTAGGTAGAAATTTTGCAAGAGGGATGTTTTATGGCTTTCCCCAGGATCCAAGAGCTACTATCCAGGAGGCACTGCTGGACTCAACTAATTCTTTGTGGAACCAACAGAGCAATGGTAGGATTTATGCATGCAGCATGCTTGACTTGGGTAGCTCTCAGGGTGGATGGGGAGTCAGTAAGTAACTTTTCAAAAAAACGTTTACTTTGCTTCTGTTACAGCATTATAACTGTGTTGGCTTGGAATAGTGGTAAGCATGTAGGGTTCTCATTATCAGGACACTAACTCAATTGTACAACAGCATATATATATTGAAGATCAACAATTAAAGGGGGAGCTATTTAACTGTTAACAGATAGCAATGGTGGCATGAGGCTGATAAGAGAAAATGTATATCAGCTGAATGCTTTAAAATGATTCATTCCTACACAGCAGAGGTGCTTGTGAGGGTACATGTCAGGACATTGCATTAAACCAATCACATTTTTTCATGACCAAATATAAGTATCCTTTAGATAAATGAAAATAATATTCAAGCTGCAGGTTTTGGGACACCAAAAGTTAGATTATGCAGGTAAAAGTGAAAACTCTCTGCTCATTTGCATACAGCTCGCCTGTCTCCTATACTGATTCAGGTCAATTTTGACCATGCATACCTATATAGTACAGGTGGCAGAACTTTGCAAGTAGGGTTTTTAATGCATCTTCTTCCCATTGGATCCAAGAGTTTCTATCCAGTTCCGTTTCTATGAGGAATGGTCACAGTCGACTAGTCCATAAAGCCAACAGAACAGTGTGGACTTCATGCATGTGACATGCTTGAGTCAGGTGGAATTCTGTACACTATTGACTTAGTATGGAGTGCCAAATATCTAGGACCTCAGAAAACAAGATATCCTCACCACTTCTTTTGAATGTACCATAAATTACTAGATAATCTGAAGGGTAAGCTATGGGGCATATTCAGAAGTCGCAACTCTATACATCTATTTTATTTAGGTCTCATAGATATTCTACCTTTAATTTTTGTAATGAGACAATCCATAGAATCTTCTACCTCTAAGCATGTAACCGAACTACCTTGTCGTCATATGATTTCCTTGCTGAAATGATACAATCTCTATGTCTCAATCATAGGTTCTTCTCCTTTTGATACACGCACTCATTCACTCTTGAAGGTTATTGAGTTAAAGTATAACAGAGGTATGAGAGACTGTATGGACAGTGCTCAAAAGCCATATGCACAACTGAAAAGAGAAAACAATTGCATTGCCAAGAAACCCCCAATTGACAAGATCTTTGCTACCGCATGCCTAGCACTCAAGACTTCATGTAGGAGATCACAATCTTGCCTAGATCTTTAGTGAACAATGCAAGAGATTCCTCCAACAAAATTTATCGCAATGGATCTCTTCGGATGCGTTGAAACATTGTCAGGAGGAGCAATAGCACAAGTGTAAATACATGGGAGAAACATACAATCAATTTTGTTCAAGCCACGATCCATGTAGAAAAGCCCATGTGTGGCCAAAAGTTGGCTTGTACCTGCTTTTCCTATGCTTTACTTTCTTTTCAGCAATTTAATTGCATTTACTGGTAAATTTTAGTTGTTTGGCCATTAACTTATTAAATTTAAGTTGCCTGGCCCAAAACTTTGGTCCATGCCAAAGTTAGTGACTCAAATGAAACTTTTATAACTAAGGTTTATTTAAGTTGCATTAACTAACTGTGCGCACAAACTTACAGATTAATACATTCATTGTCCCTTCACGTAACTTAGCAAGTAATGAATGTGCCCATGTCCAACACAACTCATACAATATCATAGATGCCTTCAAAGAGCCAGAGACAAATTGCATCTGTGTGACACACCCCCTTCTTGAAATATGGCAAGCATCCTTGATTGCATCCAAGTGCGACTGAATCATGGCAGCCATACTTTGACAATACATGTTCCCTAGTAATTTGTGCCAACATTTGCAACTATTACTACTACTAAAAGTCTCATCTATATATTCGAGAAATTTCCTTCATACATACTGCTGCCTGCCATTAGGGAATTCATTGCTGCAGTGGAATAACTATACGAATTGTGACAACTAGCATGTCATGGCTACTCATCATAGAAGTCCCAAAGCAGAAATACTACCAGCCCACAATACCTTGGATGAGTATATAGGATCACCAAATGATTTTTAGATATTAGAGCCCCATTAGAGCCTATTTGTTTATGAGGGAGCAGAGGTGCTACCCTCCTCTTGAGCACTAGGCAGTGCTCTAGATCCATGCTGTGCTGAACCTATCCCAACCCTGGTCCCCAACCAATTGGCTGTAGCTGGAATGCCTCTAAGTTGCAACAAGCCAGGCTCCTCTATCCAGTTCCCATCCATTAGTGGATAATTTTGAAACCTCACCCAATATAACAACATGGAGTTTTATCTCTATCTTTCTTTCCTTATGTACCAATATTTGTTTAAAGACCAAGATCTCATCAAGCCCGTCCACCTCTAGCTGAGTCCCATCAGAGGCACATATCAATTGAAAGCTCGAGAAAGACTCAAATTTCACATAATGCCTTATGAATCCTCTAGTGATCTGGTATCTTCCACTTGCAAGCACATGACTCATATTTTTTGTCATCTAAAAAGTCCCATAGCAGCTCATGCTTAACATAGGGAACAAGTGATCTTTTCCCTTCATCTTCTTAAGCCTTGCCTTTTCAAAGTACAAGAGCACCCAATCACACTTGATAAACTCTAGAACTTTGTATGGTGATGGTTTGCTGCTCTCTTATGCTTTTTGTGATTTTTGAAGAGCTTGCTTTACTTTCTTGTATGCTTCATACATTACTCTCCACATACTTGTCAACCTTAGATCATAGTTGTCAAGTACAAAAGGTATGATACCATACGGTACTAAATGTATCTTAAGATTTTATAAGGTACGGTATGATATTAGTACAAAAAAAATCATCTTAGATATTTTGAACTAAAGATCATAGAATAAGTATGTTATGTCTAAATAGCAATGCTATTAGAGTGTACAAGATTACTTGAGGGTAACATGCCATCAAATCATCTTAGATATTTTGGACTAAAGACGATAGAATAAATGTGTTAAGTCTAAATAGCAATACTATTCGAGTGTACAAGATTACTTGAGGTTAACATGCCAAAACCGCTATGATATATGCCTCATGCGCAATATGAGCTACAACGTATAAGTTACAAGTACATAGATGGGGCTGGATACATCATACATATAATAATCATACAAATAAGAGAAGTATAGGCTTTTGAGAGAGAGAGAGAGAGAGAGAGAGAGAGAGAGAGAGATTGATGAGGTGTGGCAAAAAATGCCCTATTTTTTGAACGAAATCGTACTAATACGTACCGTACCGTACGGATTGTAATGTATAGATCAATCTGTACTACATACGGAGACAACCTTGCCTTAGATTTCATCCTTTGTATGTAGAGTAGGTGGGACCTTCTTACCACCCACAACTATCTCAAATAGAACCTCACTAGTGCACCTACGAACGGTGTTGTTATAGGCAAACTCTACCAATGGAAGAAACTATTTCCACAAGGTCTCATACTCAAAGGCATGACACTTTTAAAAGATTTAGAATAGTAGAACTTGCCTCTTTTGATTTTCCATCTGTCTATGGGTGAAACTAAGGCAAGAACTTTAGAGAAGTACCTTTATTTTCAAAAAGACCTATTCAAAACAAATTTTTCACTATTGGATCTCTATCATTGATGATAGAGTGAGGTATACCGTGATGCTTAACAATGCTATACACGAACAACATCGCCATACGACTGTGTTTCTCTTTCTTACCAAAATAAAATAGGCTTGCTTACTAGACTTGCATATAATAGTCGAAATCCCATCATTCCTTGTGGGTGTTGTAAAAAGATTAGAGATAACATCCATGTCTATGTTCTCTTACCATAGTCTATCAGCAATAGGCAATGGATGTAGCAATTCTTATACATTTGGTTGGTCATTATTGAATCTCCAAATATACAATGCATGTATAGACAAAGGCATCAACATCACGTCTCAAAACTAACCACCAATAATAGAACTAATTATCGTCACTATTGTATCAATACCTCAATGCTTGCATATGGCACTGCACGACTTCCATTCAAGTACTTTTGTCCTCAACTGCATTGTTACACATAAGTGACCATGCAACATGAGGACACCATCCTTGGAGTATAATGCTCATGATGCTAAACATTGGTCAATTGATCATAAACCCTTCCAAAGCCTTTGTGTTATGCATATTGTGTCTTCATCTCATCCAACTCTTGATGATAAGCAGTAGAAACATCTAAAACATGTGATTTCTTAGACAAAGCATCAAACATAGCATTCTTCTTATTGTCCACATGCACTGTTTAAGTTAAACATGGATAAGAAGTTCGCCCATCTCATATTCTCCTTAGATGATTGATCTAAGTGAGAAGATAACGCAACGTTCAATGATTAGTCTAAAAAATTAGTAGATAGTACTCCACACAAAAAGACCATGAATGATAACTAAAAGCTTTTTCTCATAAATTTGCAAATTCTTTTGAACACTTTGCAAAATTCTACTTTGATTAGCAACACATGCCCATCCAACATGAAAACTGCACTAATGCTATTCCGACTTACTTCACATTGTTGAGAAACCACTTCTTTAGTAGTTTACACACTTCATTTAAGGTTTCGCACTGATAGCCCCAAAAAGGGATGGTGTCTACTTTTTCAGTGGGTGCCCACATAGTGGTGCGCCACCCTAGATAGCTTATGCCTATAAATAGACAGTCACTTCATTCATTCTTTACACTCCTACCACTACTCTTTAGTCATTCTTCACCCCTCTTCCTCCATCATCAGACACGTTTTGAATTGTCACTTATTTGACATGGTATCAAAGCATACCTGTTATTTTCAACATGGTATCATAACATACATGTTATTTTATGACACATTGTATCATAAAAGCTTTTCCAAGATTGAGAAAATCAAACTAAATCCCAAGTAAGCTTTTCCTTTAGTTGATTGAAGGTAGTTTTTGTAAATGGCAAATAAGCCTCCTTTAGTAAAAACATATAACCCAAGGAAACTACAAATATCATGCAAAGTCTGCAAATCTAGTCAACTATAAATGACCTACACTTTAGTTGATCCATCCTTACACCACCCTTAGAGTTGATTTGACCAAAAAGTGAATCTTCTCCAAGAACTCACTCTTCTTGCCATTAATGACCAAATGATGTGTGAGTGGTTCATAAAAGACTATAGCCAAAAAATTCCTATTCTCCATTTTATTTATTAAATAAATAATGACATCATCGAAGAATATCCCTCAAAGAATTTATGCTTGTGAAAGATACTACCCATCACAGGATTGAATCTTGTTGGAGCATTAGTAAGCCCAAACATCATTACTAAAGCCAAAGACTGCCTTGAAAGTTGTTGTATGCACATCTTCTTTTCGAATGCGTATTTGGTGTTACTCCTCAAATCTATTCAGCTAAATCTTACAAATCCCTCCAACTTGTGAAGGATATCATCTATTCTTTAAACTAGAAGAATGATTCTTGATTATATTTTTGTTCAAGGCATAGTTTCAATATACATGCCATGAACGATTATTCCTTTGGACCAAAAGAATAAGTGAACAGACGGGGACAAATTAGGTTGAATCAACCCCTTATCCAATAAGTCCTTCACATGATTCATACTATTTTCTTGTTGAGTTGCACTAACTTTGTATGGTGATAGGTTAGGTGGAGTACCACTTGGCACTAGACTAATGGCATGATCCTCACGTCTCTTGGGTGGAAGTTCTCCAAGCAAAGACCAGAGAACACTCTTTACATTGTGCAAGAAACTAATCCTTTCCTTATCCAACTTAGGTAACTTTACTTTAGCTTTATTATTACTCTTATCTGTAGCAAAGATTGAATATGTAAAAAGATGGTCTTTCACTACATCAGAAATATTTAAAGTTGATAAAAGAGGGTCCAATTCTCCTTAAGCTTTTACATGTAAAACAAGAGTCTTTCCTTTATGCTCTAAAATAATCTTCTTATAGATGTCCACATGTGTCACCAAGGCACACCCAATGGAGCATCATGATTCACAACCCTCAAGTAGCATGATGTAGGACTCCTCAATATCCATATAGCTTCAAATATGGATCCATAATTCCCCAATAATAGGTGTCACAAGCTCAGCATGATTGCTTAGCATGTCAAGGCAAGCTAATCTTGCTTCAATCATAGGCCCCATCTTGTCTAGATGGATGCTTGCGACCTATGCCAATTGAAACCAGCTTTCCTTCTTGGAAAGGGTGGTAATGAATTGATTTAGCAGGACAACAAGAGCAAAATTCACATAAATTGAAATACAAATGTTACTAATCAACCTTGAACAATGCACACCCAGTTGGCCCGATGACTAGTGCCCCATTGTGGTATTTCTTCGGCTTCTATTAATATTGGATGAATCACACTAAGATTTGGCTCAAATCTCCTTCAATTTCCAATACTTCTTGCTGTCATAAATGACCAGCAAGCCTTCTTATCCATTGCCCCTCAATCTAATAGGGGAATGGCCTCCAATCGACCCTTGGCTGGTCAAAATGAACCCCAAATCCAATTGTGATGATTGGCTTCTTAAAATCTTTGGCAATTCCTCGAATTCCAGCTAGCAATGTCAAGTACTAGCCTTCAATTTTTTGGCATAAGACCCGAGGTAGTTGCTAAATCCAATTTCTATTGTGAATTAGGGTTTATAGCAGTAAATGCTCTGCTGTCCACCTTCTATGGCTGAAATCTGCTGTAAATGGCCGAGACCTATTAAGGGATTGCTTGTAAAGGAGAGAAATTTCTGATTTCTATCATGAGAAAGTGTTGTTGCTCCCTGTGAAACAAACATTAAATGTTATTGGTCAGCAGCCCGGAGGCCTCAGATGGATTTCACCCAGCCCCAAATGTAATCTTCAGCTGCTGCTCTCCTTGCTGGAGCTGATGCTTGCAATAGTAATCTTCCTAGCTGGCTGGAAATGGCCAAAACCTACTGGTACTTGTTTGGACAGCACTCACTCCTCTCTCAACCTCCACAACCCACTGAATGGCTAGAATGTGCTAGCAGATTACCCATCTCATGAGTGAGTTTGGGTGTGCTTTCTTGGGCTATGCACAAAATTATATTTATGCTTTTTTTTGTGCCCGATTTATGAGATTTTGGTCATTTTATGCTAACTGACCTGATTATTTTATTATTATTCACATCGTGGACTTTTTGCGGATTTTGGCCTATTTATTGCCCCCTGCTCCTTCCTTCTCAGTCTCCTCAGTCATTGTCAGCATACTTAGTTGCTTTCAGGTCCTATTGGAGAGAGGGAGCCAGTGCTAGTGCCTGCACAACCAGTCATTCAGTGCTATATCTGACTATCTCATGTCTTGGTATATAGTTTCCATTTCCCAAGCACATCTTCGAGTTCTCCCTTTGCAATGTTCTTCTATTCTCTCTTATCATCTTGAACAAGAGTGGGAAGTCAAGCCACTCAATAGCTCTTGAAAGAACATACTACAATTGCTTCTGCACAGACCATGATTTCATAACAGCACTCCATGTGAGATAGTTAAGTCCATGAAGTTTATCATTAGTAGTAGGGAGGTGTCACTTGGAGAAGATATGAGGAGAAGATAAAGAAAAGAAGAGAATTATAGGGAGAATACAGGCAAAATACAGCACAGATTGCACTTGACACGAGTTCACATGCAAGATAGAGAAGAGCTGATCACAAAATGATTGTTGAATGATCATGAACAGCCAAGAAAGCCTAATGAGTCACTTGCCCAGCCCACAGTAGGCAGAAAAATTGAAAATGCAGATATTAGATAGCAAAACGTAGACAGTAGGAGTATTAAATGCAGCAAGCAATGAATAAAATAATGCAGAAAATACAAAAGCAGACAGTTGAGGACAAAACAGAGGCTGCAGAGGAAGAGAAATAGGCCGTTTTGCTTCTGAATGAGGTCACCTAGACAGCTGTTGAAGCACTGGAAGGTTGATCAACACCAAGAAAGTGTAAGGGAAAACTGTCCATAGCTAAAAATAGCACCCAGAGCCCAAACACGAACGTCTAATACCATGTCAAAAGTGGGTGCAGCAATGGAAGCATAGAATACTGCTATAAAGTGGTATGGGAGAAGCTTCAATTGTTGTACAAGGATCCATCGACTATGCGTGCAATGACCTTCTATGGATAGCTCTAATAGATGAAGTTCCATATTGTTCAGTCTTTCTTGCTTTGTGTTACATAGGTACATAATCAGCTTTAGCACATGCAGTTCACACTCTAGAGGCTCATCTTGTGGGACTCTGCTCTCTAAGCTCCCTCTGAGTTTGATGGAGTCGCCAATACTTTGTAGGCCAAGTCCTTATCAACACCAACTAGTTTCACACATATGTCCTTGATGCTACTTAAGCATGATGTGTTGTTGAGATTATAGGGGAGGCTTCCATCTCGATATGGTGGCAATGATGAGGCATTTGCAACTTAAGAGAGGGGTGACAGGAAGAAGTCGAAAGCCCAACGCTATTACTATGGTAAGAAAGGGCATTTATGCAAGGACTACAAGGGGTTAGCAACATGGTGGAAGGAGGAGGAGAAGTAGAATATGGACTCTTTTGACGAGTCATCCTCATCCTTTGTATTCGACTTGGATCCTCTGGCCAAGGCGAAGATCGAGGCACGGAAGTGGCCATCTCCTTCAGAGAAGGGAAAGGGGCTGTTTGCCCCACCCTTTGCTGCTTTCTAGTGCTAGTGATTTGGTCATTCCTCATGACTCTCTAGTGCTAGAGGAGTATGAGAGGGTGGTCAGGTGGGATACTTGCACCTCATCTATACAGGTATATAGGTGCAAAGGATCTAGAGAGGGACTTTCCTGGTTTTGAAATCCTAGAGTTGGGATTGACTTCCAGGTTTATGATGGGTTGTTTCTTGACAATGAGTAGGATTGACTCCTAGTTTGAGCTCACATGAGGGCACACTTCGGCAATTTGGCCGAAGGCGGGGAATCCACAGTTACATATGTTTAGATGTATTGTTGACAAGATGGTCATGTATGCTGTGAGGTTCTATGTTTCTTCTCTATTTTCAAAAGCTAGTATGATTGACATTAACATCAGATTTTGTTCGAGGCACCTTGGTGGTGGCCTGATCATCCATTGCTTGGGTATCCATGGTCCTATTCTAATGGTATTTGTTGTATAGACTATGATGAGCATTATCATTGTATTGTACTAGATCATCCATGATCTTAGAGAAGGTGTTAGGAGATTAGTCATCTCATGAGTGAGTCTAGGTGTGCTTTAGTGGGCTTGGGACAACATTTTATTTATGTGTTTTTTTTAAATACCTGATTTATTCTGGCCAACTTGATTGTTGTATTATTATTCAATTCGCTGACTTTTTGCTGATTGTGGCCTATGTATGGGCCTCCCTCTGTCTCCTAAAACACATCCTTTCTCTCCTACAATATAGTCTCTCCATCTTATCATTTAAATTTTAAATTTCGAGCTCTTTTTTTCCCCATAGTGGGTTCAAGTTCCCTCATACACACACACACACACGCGCGCGCGCGCGAGTAAAGCTCTTTCTCTACCTCAAGCTCTCAAGGTCTCTTCCCTTTACTTTGAAGCTCTCTCCTACTCCCTCAAGCACTAAATTTTTGAACTAAATTCTCTAAATGTTTAAGTGTATTGTTTTTGTCTCAACCTTAAGCATAGGCCTAAAAATTATGTGTGTACTACTTTTGCATCAGATGTAGCATCGAACATATATCCAAGGTTTTTTAGTTAAATTAGAATTGTACTAACATCATACAATACTAATTGGTGTCAAAAGACGCGGATCTAGAGCATAGTAAAAGCTATGGCGGATGGAATATGAAGACCAAACTCATGATGACATAGACAAGTAGAGACCGACTGTTACACAAGTGAATTAGGTTCCAAGTTGGCAGCTTGCACTCATAAACACAATCTTGTGTTTTGGACTGACAAGTACAAGACTGATACTAATTGATAAGGAAAAGCATCATCATGTATTCATTCATATGTTAAAGTGGTAGTCAGGCACAATGCTTTATAGTTGTTGGATGGGTAGTAGTTTCCCTCTCTATGCATATGGGATTCAGTCTGCCTACATGTCTTAAGCCCAGAATTACCTCATATAAAAAGGATACATTAGGTGTGATTGCAAATATCTCAACACCCCTCCTCAATCACAACCAGAAAGTATAAAGTGTGTAGAGACTTTAGTGAGAGCAACACTTGTAAAGTATGGGCATACCATAAACATGGCCAAACACCAGAGGCTATCGCAAAACAAGCTAAGTGTGGGTACCACAAACATGGTGGACGTCCAGAGGCTGTAACAGGGGCCTCACAAAGTGTACAGAGGTTGTAGTACAAGGCTACATGAGGAGTTTACAAGCTTATGATAGAAGCATTAGGGCTTTAGACATTACAAGGCTAAAAAATTCTAGTAAAAATTGGGTCAAGGACACACAGGCCCTTGCGGTTTTCAGCATTTCTTTTTACATAGATCTTCAATTCATTGCAGGTCTTCTTGTCGATATAGTCCAGCTTGCTCTTTTTGATCTCATACTTGTACTTCACTTTGCTCTTTTGGTCTGCATGATTGATCTTTTTCTTCTTCTTCTTCTGCTCTGCTTTGACTTTGCTTGCATTAGTTGCATTGGTCTTCATGTCCATGTCTCCCTCAAGCAAAGGAATCAACATTTTTGAGGAAGCAAAGATGTCTTCAAAGTCTTCTAATGAGCTGGAGTGTAGACAGCTTCATTTACTCTTGCAAGTAGAATAGAAAATTTTCCAGTATAGTATAAATGAGTAACAATAATCATGTTACTTCTCCTGAATGAGTTCCACATTAAGGTCTTCATAATTTCCATTGAAAATCGGTCTTGAAACTCTGAAACTTTTCAGCTATAGAGTTAAAAACTAATGTGTCAAAAGACACAAACAATGGTAGTGTGAAAACACACTATGTAGGTACTATGCTTGAACTTGATGTTGAGCTTAAATATCTTGTTGCTTGCTCCAAATCTTTCAAGTCTGTAAGATTTCCCCTCCTTACTGATTTGTTGGTCTAGTTAGGCAGTAGACTTGAGTGGCAAGAGCTCTAGTGAGCTTGAGAAAGTGTAAAGGATGAAATTTGGAGCTTTGGCTATGGAGTCCACACTCTAGGGTTTGCAGCCTTTCGTCACAACTGTGCGTGGAGTGGACGATTTGGTCGAATCTCTGGTGTAGAGGTAGCTTAGGTAAGGGGCTATCAAAGCCCTATGGTTCCAGGACAGGGCACACAGCAAGCGGAGCACACAACCGCATGACCAGTTTGTAGGCGCATAAATGGATAACGAAGCGCAATCTCCAGAATGCCGAGCAGGACGATGACCAATGTCATGCTGTTATGTGATAGGCAGTAGTGGCCATAGCCAGGGAGCAATCCCCTAGAAGGAAGCAAGTGGAGTTATGCCCTGTAGGGGAAGATCAAGAAGCTCAATTAGAGGTAGGTACAAATCTGGCTATGGCAGACATAGAACAGAGCCTGAGAAATTTGATAATGCTAAGCTTGTGGCAAGGCAATGCTAATGTTTCAAGTGATACAAAAAAGCTTCAATAGTGGGAAACACTTCTCCAGAAGGAAGCTCAGTAAGATTTGGCCGGTAGAGAGAGATATGAGAGCTTCAAGAAGCAGGTAGGGTACTGCTAGCTATGGCTGCCACAAGGTCAAGTGGAGAAGGAGTGAGAGATGAGGTCCTGGACTTGTTTTGAGTTGGACTAAGCTCAAGCTGAGCTAGATGAGAGCGAAATGGAGCTGTGCCATGCTCAGCTGCGCTCTAATACCATGTCAAAAGACGCAGATCTAGAAAATGGCAAAAGCTATGGTAGATGGAAGATAAAAACCAAACTCATAATGACATAGACAAGTAGAGACCACATGTTACACAAGTGAATTAGGTTCCAAGTTGGCAGCTTGGACTCATAAACACAACTTGTGTATTGGACTGACAAGTACAAGACTGACACTAATTGATAAAGAAAAGCATCATCATTCATTCATTAAAGTGGTAGTCAAGTACAATGCTTTATAGTTGTTGGATGGGTAGCAGTTTTCCCCTCTGTGCATATGGGATTCAGTCTGCCTGCATGTCTTAAGCCCAGAACTGCCTCATACAAAGAGGCTACATTAGGTGTGATTGCAAATATCTCAACAATTGGATGCCATCGGATGTGACAACCTTGACTACCACTAAGAGGGTTGTCTATGGATGGTGCTCTCCTTGAGATATGTCCAAACCAAAAAGTGCTGACAAAATCACTTGTAGATAGTGTGCACAGAGACAGCCCTTAATGCACATAGATATTTCTCTTTCGCGATGTGTTAACCTTTCTCTATACTATAAAACACACACGTGCACATGCACACACAAAATTGGTATATCCACAGACAGATATACATATGTATACAGTGCCATTTCCTATTGGGACCAAAACTCTGTTTCAAGCATTTCCCTGCCATTTCGGAAACCCCAAGAAACTATGATGACAAGCAACACAATCCATATCATAAATCACAGATACAAACCATACCAACAAGGCGTGAGGCATAGGCTCCATGTGTTGGCCTCCAGCACACTTGTCTTTAATCCTCCAATGGCTAAGTGAATGAATGTGGAGAGGAGAGCTCACATGTTTAGTGTGAAAGGAGCTAGTCGGCCATTCTGGACATCTCCCTAGAAGACACAGAGTCGGCCTTTAAAGTGCCACTAGGTCACTCATAAAATGGCTACAGAAATACACAGTCATATATAAGCCAATAAAAGGCTGCACATACACATGATATGCATAATGCTAGCATTGGGTCCCCATACAGTGTTCGTTTCAACCAAATAGGAGGTCATATACACCACATAGGCACAAGCACAATAGAGCAAAAGAAACTATGAACTGTAATCTGTCGGTCTGTTTCTAGCTCAAATTGACAGCTTGTATGGTTTGAGTAGTGTTAGCCATCACAGCAGACTCGCACACATTCACGTGCAGGTCCTGGGATTGTAGATCTATGCTGAGGATGTGGCAATAAACTGTCAGAAACCTCGCTGTTGGGTGGTGGAATGTGTTCTTCCTTGTGCCCCAACAGGGACTAATTTGCAGAATTTGAATCATAGAAGCTGTGAAGCTAAAAGTTAAAAAGGTCGAGCAGTAACCAAGGGGGTCCATTGTGTAGAAGGAACTATTGAGCAGCCAGGGAGCAATTCACAGCAATTGGAGAGAATGATGCTGTGAAATTTTAGTGCACTAGGCATATGTTGAAGAGGATAACTACCTTTAATTATTGTTTGTATGTCACTCTTGTATACAGAGTCAGTAATGCAGATATGGCTGCTCTTACTCAAGTTGAAACCAAAGGTTTGGCAATAGCTTTGTCCTGCATTGTAGACATTAGGTTCAGACCCAAAGATCTATTAGTAATATACAGTAAAAGTTTGGGGAGTAATTCTCATAGCAACATTTAAGGTCTGTAGTTTCATTTCAGGAATACATGTGAAGGTATTTTTCCTTTTTCTCATGCGTTGCTTTCTGATTTATTGTGGATAATCATCTGTCATGTCTTTAGCTTGATGGAGGAACGATTACAAGTTATTGACTCAGCTCACAGGTTTCAGGCAGTCTTACACTTGCGGACAGGTGATTCAACATTCAGTATTGTTGAGGCCAACCAATTTAAACACCTAAGCCATCTCTCTCTCTGCTTCAGACAGGGGAATGACTCCACCATCAAAATTTATTTGGCTGGTCGCCTGGCAGAGTTTAAGGTCAGTCCCATAGCTAGCAGCACATAAATACGATTGCAGGAACCATGGATTGAATTCTAACAAATGAACAAATCAATTTATGTTCATTGATGTTTGAAATGAAATTCATCACATGAAAATGACCACCTTCAACAAAGCCGGCTAACTTTAGACAGTATTGGTATCTCTGCTCATTCTGAAACACAATTTGACACTGCAGTGCATTTTGACAGACTGCAAATACTGATCTACATGAAAAGCTGAGGAGAACACTACTGTCATTGGAAATGGCGTTACGAGACAATGGTAACCTGAGTAGGTAATCGCCAGCTTTAGTTCAGCAAGTCATTGCAAACTGTAGTTTCTTAAGTTTGGTAGATACAAACTCATTACAGGTCTGCCTTAAGACACTGACTTGTTACTTATAAGCATAGCAAACACTATACATATTACACTGCTGACAAAGTTGACAAAATAGATAGAACCCATTCATTATGCAAACTTTGCTCCTCATCATTCTTAATACTCTGATGATGCAAGCTTAGACAAACTCTTCAATGATGCCCTCATTTTGTTGGATGACACAGTGAACTTGCTGACCTGAGGGAGAACAACTCTCGCACAATGAACCAGCTGAAAACAGAATATGCGATGGAGATTGCTCATGAGAAAGAAAAGGTTTGTTTTGTTATAAATGTATAGAGATGGAACCCAAACTATTGTCAATAATGGACCTTGTAACCGGAGCAAATACATCACTGCAAATCATTGACATATTGGTCATAAATAAGCTTCCTTGCACAGGCTACGCGTGACTTTTTTGAAGCTAAGGAAAGATTTGAGAAAGAACAAGCAGAGCTGGAGAACCGCCTCAGACAGCAAGCTGAAGTGCACCAATATCAACTTCTTGAACTTGAGAAGCAGGTAAACAGAATCAAATATGTGAAGAGCCTTCAGGTTAAAGGTTGTTACATTAATCTGCTAGATAAGTGGGAGGCATTTTGAACCAAGGAAAAATCTCAATGTGAAGAAAAAAGTGAACAGAAGTTCACAATGTTTTGTGATTTGGGCGCACACTTCCTATCAAACTTCCTTGACACATACTGAACATTATTCATGTGCTCTCTCTCTCTCTCTAGACTAAAAAGTTCATCCACATCAAAGCAACCAGCATCAGACATGGGAGATATATGATGGATGGAACTGGATGGAGATACTGCTAATGAGAATTCATCTCCCCTATAAATAGGAATAAGGAGGGAGTAAAGCATCAGTGCCACATGAGAAAGTTCCAATAGAGATGGGAGCTCCACCGGTTATAGTGGATGCCCTCTTCTAGATAGTCACCTTCATACATAGGCTATGGAGGCCCAACCACAAATATTCCAAGCTTGCACTTGAGTTATCTAGGCCGCTTGTGGCATAGGGTGATACAGAGTGCTGGTATACCCATACTAGCATATGATTATAGTTACATGGCGTGCATATGGATCATCTCTGTGAGCTCAACAAGAAATTAGCAATATCATTATCCAACTACACACAGCTCGCACGTGGGTCACATGACCAAGCCCTAGGGACAAATATGGTTTTCTATTGTGAGCAGACTTCTCCAACTATCTTTTGAACAGCCCGCCTATGCTCCGCATACAGCCCATCGGCCCCCCGCCTTGCCACCCCAGCCTGTGGCACTGTTTTCATCGCCTGCGGCCCCCCTCCCCCCCCCCCCCCCCTTCCCCTTGGCATTGTCTCCATCGCCTGCGGTCCACTATTTTGAAAACAGCATATTTCCCCTCCCCTCCCCCTCCTCGCCATCGACTCCCCCCCCCCCGGTAGCACAGTAGTGTGATAGGTAGGTTCCTAGCAGAAACGTGCAATGGAAACCTCTGGTTAGACGACGGCACATTCTGCGAGTGCCCCCCAGTCAAACACCTTGCGCATCATCCTCTCTGAGGAACAGCTCTTGGCCGTCCATGCCACAGAGCTAGGGTTGAAAGAAACGAGGTCAGGTCGTTGGACACTCCCCATCGAGGACCCAGCTGCAGGATTGGCTCCACTCCACACTGCATATTGGTACAACGCAGATCGTGGAGGTAGTCCTCATGGGCCGAGGGATCTTCATGGTTCGACTCACCTCCATGCAGATGCAACTCGTGAGTTAGTGGAGAGCGTGCCCTATGCATTCACGAAGGGGGTCATCTACATGGTTCCTTGGAATAGCGGCTTCACAGTGGAGACATTTGCACTCCACAACAGATTTCTCATATACCCGGTCACCTTACTTTTCCCCGGACTAACCGCCAGTTAGTCGACGACTTTGGATTGCTCTTTAGCACAGTTCTTCCTGCCTCCTTCGCAGATGCAGTGACAGCCGCACGAGTCCCAAAGGTACGAGTAGCCGTCAAAGACACAAAGAGTATACCAAAGTTCCTAGAGATTGAGGCAAGAGGTCACTTCTTTAGGCAACAAGTCATTGTGATTGGGCAACCAAGGCAGTGTCTGCGCTGCCATGACTTTGGGCATTAGGCAGTAGATTGTACGCGTTTCAGAGCCAAGGCAGCTCTGTTGACAGGTCCGTAGGTGGACGCTGACAGCTTCACACAGGTCCAAAGACAACAGAGAGGGAGACCGGGGGGGAGGTGCAGCTAGCTCCTCAGACGCAGCCTCGACAGTAGGGAGCAGGAGGGCGAGCAACGCCCCCTCAGCAGAGCACTCCACAGTTCCCCTCCCCCCCTCCCAACCCGGCAAAACCATAGTCCCCCACCACAGCCACCACCCGCGCCATAGATTACCTCACCTAAGATCTCATAGCCCCCACATCCACCTCCCCCACCTCCCAGGCTCCCCCCATTGACCCTAACTCACATCCCCCCCTTCCAGGGCCAGCAGCGCCCCCCCGCCCCCCCCCCCGCCCCCGCCGCCCCCTCCCTCCCCCCCCCCCCCCCCCCACCACATCCGCCACGTACCTTTGACCATCCCTCGATCCTCTTTTCCCCCACCACCTCCCCTGTCGAGCACCCCCCTTGATCCCCATCTGCTTCAAGTGATCCCCCCCAGACCCACCCCCCCTCTTCCCACAGGAGGTGATAAGCCACACATGCCTACATCCTCCTCACACCAGCAGTTTTCCCCCTGCCACACAGCCACCAGCTCATCTAGCCCTACTGCTCATTACACTTTCCCGATACAGGCACAACCGTTGCCATAGGAGTTTTTCCGCAACGGCACATGGTCCTACCTGAGAGTTGCAGAGCGTGGAGAGTTTCCACTACCTCTAGAGGTGGGGATCTTCGTGGTTCGCAAGTCAAGGAGGGGCAAGGTCCATCTACTAGCACCACCGAATGGACCAAACTACGCTTTTTTACTCCAGTCCTTTCACTCAAGGGATTGGATGACGACACAGATTGAGGAATTGAAGAGTCAAGTGGTGGACCATATCTCCTAGTGGATGGGAGGAGGACTAGCACTGTTTGCACAACAGTGGCCTGGTTGTATAATGGACATTAATTGGTGGGTTGGTGTTGAGGTCCCACAGTTGAGCATTATCTTTTGAGCCCCTTCACATTGGAGTGCTCCAAGGGATGTGATCAAGTAGTCCTTGGCACAGGCAGCCCGTTTCTACCAGTGTACAGAGTCACGACTCTCAGCATGGCTGATAGATGCATTGATAGTACCGCCTGGAGCATCTAGCACCCCTATGGTCCACGGCCGAGGGCCACATTGGGGGACTGGAGTTCGCCATCCAGACCTGCAACAAAGCATACTTGCATGACCCATAGTTTTTCCTCCTCATCAGCAGCCTCCACACCGAACAAATGCCTGTTTGGTCAATTGCAAGTTTCTCCATGAGCTTACACCTTGCATCCTGGAATGTGAATAGTCTCCACTATAGTGGGGCACGCTGTTCCAGGAAGTTGATTGTTCGGCAGGAGCTGTAGCTTGCCCTTGCTGGACGAATTGACATCTTACTACTACAGGAGCACAAGCTCACTCCCACCCGAGCCTTCCAGCAGGTAGGGAATGTACTTTTGGGCAGCTCGCACACTTACTGGGAGCACGCCATAGGTGCCCATGGCAGGAGTGGAGGCATATGCACCTCTATTGGCCCGAGTCTCACTGCTTGTGTACAAGACCATGGGATGATAGTGGCAGGGAGGGTTCTATGGATCAGATTGGATATTGGGGACTCGTGCCTTGGAGCCCTCAATATCTATGCCCCTACGGAGGTTAGGGCACGCAACAGGTTCTAGGTGGAGATCGCGGAGGGACTCCCAGAGGTGGACTCCTGGATCGTTGGAGGAGACTTCAACAATCTGGAGGCTTTGGAGGACCAACAAGGCAGAGGCAGGAACTACCAAGGCATGGCCGCGGAGGAGCAAGAGACATGGGAGGTCTTTCTATTGGCAGTAGGAGCACGCAATGCCTGGAGAGACCCTGCCTTCCATAGGAGGGAGAGTTCGCTAAACTTCTCTTAGGGATACAGGCGGCTAGGTGGAGCCTTGCTAGAGCGGTTGGACAGGTTTTATGTGGGAGAGTGGGGAGGCTCTCGGGGAGGCTAGATTGGGCAGTTGGCAGGTACCACGTTGTCCGATCATTGTCCGGTTCTCCTGACACTAGATCCCCCAGCATCTGTCCTAGACACGCGATCCTGTCAGATCCCTGACTCGATCTAGAGGAGGGCGAAGGTAGCGAGACAAATAGAGCAGATTTGGACCAGGGAGTGGGGCAGGAGGGACTGGATTGCAAAGGAGGTGGCAAAGGTCCTAGCCGAGTCGAGCAGAATATGCCAAGAGGTAGCCATACAGGCCAAGCAGCAGAGCTGCGAGGAGGAGAGAGCACTCTGGTGCGACCTTGCAGCCACACAAAGATTATTACAGGAGGCACCAGGGGATCCCACCCTTCACGCACAAAAGGTGCACACACAAACAACCATTGCTGGTCTAGAGGACATGCACTCAAAGTTCTCTTTCCACACCTCGGCAGCTTTTTGAACGCGAAAAGGGACACAATGTGCAAGGAATTTTTCCAGGTGCACCAATCTCGCACCTCAGGAGAGCAGATACGCAGCCTTCGAGATCAGTATGGGAGGATTTGTTCTAGCCTCAATGAGGTGATGGAGATTGCCACCGACTACTACAGACGCCTTTTCCAGTAGGAGATAGCCTCAACTAGAGGACAATGATGTAGGCAGCAGGTTTGAGATCACATCTCGTCCCTTGTCACAGAGGAGATGGGACGCTCCCTCCTAGTCCCCTTCAAAGAGAAGGAACTAGAGGAGGCTTTCCATACACAGGATGGGCAGAAATGCTCGGGAGAGGATGGCCTCTCTAAGGCCTTCTTCACTGCCTACTGGGAAGTGGTGAAGGACCCCTATTGGTGGCCTTCCAGGAGATTTTCACTTTAGGACAAATGCCAGGGAGCCTTTCGGCAGGCCTTATCAGTCTTTTCCCCAAAGGGGGAGACCGGTTGGAGCTTTCTCAATGGAGAACGATCACCTTATTGTCAATGGCCTATAAGGCACTAGCAAAGATGATTGGTAGGCGATTACGCCCCGTGCTTCAGATATCATCCATGACACACAGATAGGCTTTGTCCAGGATAGGAGCATCTTGGACAATGTATTCACCTTCTTTGAGGCGACAGAGTGGGCTCAACACAATGGTCAGAGACTGGCCGTACTACTCTTGGATTTCGAGAAAGCTTATGATAGGGTGGATTGGGATTTCCTAGAGGGCACCATGGTGAGACTGGGTCCCCCCAGGCTTGGATTTGCGGGGTCTCCGCACTTTACAGTGGCCACCAGCAGGGTCCTCATAGGTGGTAGGCGAGGGAAGGAGTTTTAGCTGGAGAGATCGGTCCGACAGAGCTGCCCCCTGGCCCCGTACCTATTCTTACTCTTTGCAGAGGCGATGTCCCACTTCCTCAAGTCACGTGTGAGTGGATTACGTGGCCTTTGACTTCCAGTGAGAGAGAAGACTGAGTTGTTAGACCCAGTATGCAGATGATACAACACTCTACATAGAGGACGATGAGTTGATGCTGGAGAGAGGCTGGCTGGCTCTTGAGATGTTCTGTTCTGTAGCGGGAGCAAAAATCAACTGCCGAAAGTCGGTTGGTTTCCTCACAGACCTGGGCTCTAGCACGGAGTGGGGCGTCCACCTAGGATTTAGAGAGGTGAGCAGAGGGCAGACCGTCCGGTACCTAGGGTTCCAGGTGGGACTCGACATCACTCTTGCCTGACAATTTCTTCCAGTCCTCGACTCTATTCGGAGGAAGTTGACCTACTAGAGCACAACTCTCCTCTCACTAGCCGGCCGAGAGCCCTAGTGGTTAACCGGGTTCTCTTAGTGACAATCTAGTACATCGCCTCGTGTTGGTAGCGGAAGCAAAAATCAACTGCCGAAAGTCGATTGGTTTCCTCATAGACCCACGCTCTAGTACGGAGTGGGGCGTCCACTTGGGATTTAGAGAGATGAGTAGAGAGCAAACGCTCCGGTACCTAGGGTTACAGGTGGGACTTGACATCACTCCCGCCCGGCAGTTTCTTCCAGTCCTCGACTCTATTCGGAGGAAGTTGACCTACTGGAGCACGGCTCTCCTCTCACTAACCGGCCGAGAGCCTTGGTGGTTAACCAGGCCCTCCTAGCGACGGCCTAGTACATCGCCTTGTGTTGGTGCTTCTCATCATCTTGCGTAGTGCAGCTTCGCTGCCTAGTGCAGAACTTCCTTTGGTTTGGGTCAGACGACTCTAGGGATTCCAGGGCCAAGGTGGCATGGGCGACCATCATACGACATCGGTCAGAGGAAGGGCTTGGGATGTTTTTTTTTTTGCAAATAAAATGTGGGTAATTATATTACTCAAAGAAACTTATTACAACGGAGTGCTCATGCTCAACAGACTAGCTGGAGCCGATGCAGAAACACAAATACATCATGAATACAAGCCTCTTAGGGCACTCTAGGGGGAATGGTATATCGCCATCTGAGGCTGCCTGCCTGCATCACGAAAAACAGGTCCTGGCCGCCCCAAGTATGCATGAAGTGACCACAGAGCTCCTGATGAACCCTAGACTCACCCTGCACCTGATCCCAACGGCCGCGGAGGGAGTGGATGATGGAGGTCCAGAGCTCAGCTAGGGTCGCCTATGCTGAAAGAGTCTCTCCGCCGAAAGTCTCCTGATACCATGCCTTCTAGATATGCCATCCAGTAAGACTCCCTATGATTTCTCATACCTCAGAGCGGTCTGCTGTGGGCTCCAGTACCTGGCGGATGGGTAGAGCCTCCAAACCGACCATTGTGCACGACCCTGCTTCAATGATGAATATCATGTTCAGCATCCCGGCCTCATACAGAAGGTGAGGACCCTGGCTGACTGCCTGCCAGCAGAAAGCTCCCCATGAGATACATTCAAGGCTGGGTGCTATACGGCGGAGGATGCGGCATGCTCCTCTCCACACGAGCTACGCCTCCTCACATGACCAAAGGCAGTGCTTTGGGGTTTCCAAAGGCTACTGTGTGCAACGCTTACTACCTCCCTCCTTTTGCAACTGGGCAAGATAACTTCCCACCGCCAAGCCTCCATGTGCTACCAGCCATAAGAAATACAATACCCTCCTTGGCCTCCAACTATCCCATAGGGGGCACCAGAAGGTCCGTCGGAATGGCTCCGTGATGCTGTGCTCCGCCCAGTGCCTGCTACGTGACGGTGCCCAATCCATATCCTCCTACATCAGTACGTGTTTGCCAATCCTAGCAGTGTACTCTAGGAACCTTGGTGGCTTCATGGCGAGTGCAGTGGTCGGCCATAGCCACTCTCTTGGATCCCACTCCAGCTCATCAAGTGGTCTGTCCTCCCAGATCCAAAGGCGCCACTCCTTGAGCTCCTTCCAGAAAACATAGGGATCCAATCGCCATGTCTTCCCCTGAAGGCCCACCACCTGAATCCTCCTCCATGAAAGGGTAGCCATCCCCTCATCCTACTGCCCTTTGTCAAGGGCCAGACGCCCCTCCTAAACGGTGAAGAAAGTTCCTTGCGGGGGGCCGCCCACTCTGCCTACTACCTGTAGGGGGATACGTGCTGGTGAAAACCTGATAGCCCATACCTCCCCAGGCTCTATCCGCACTCGTATCGGGGGAGCAAGCCACTCCGGAGGTATTGCTGTATCTATCTCTCTTCGCCTCAACTCCACTCCTCTCTGGTAGCCTGAAACTCGCTGCAATACCTCCTCGTCTGCCATCCTGTATACCTCCCGCCATGTCCTGATGATACGAACCAGGCCGGCCTCCCAACGGCCTCCCAACCAGCCCACTGAATGTGGGGGCGCTCACCAATCTGTGCCCCTTCCCGATCTTTGACCTGGGGATTCCATATCACCAGCTAATGGTCTATCTCCTCCTGGCAGCCTGGGGGGCTCTGGATTAGGGCCTTATGGAGGCCGTGCCACACGCGGACTAAGCTGCGTAGGAAAGGTGATCTGGGGGGGGTGACTTGGGCTGACGTGAAGATCCATCTCAGGGACGGCCTCCACTCACCGCCAAGCCTTAGTCTACAATCCTGAAGACCCTCCTACAATAGGACCTTCTAGGTTTGCCCTCCAGGTGTGAGGCCACGGATAACTAGCTTGCCCAAGAGGGCCATACTCTGAAACTCTGGGTCTATGATCCCAAGTCCTCCCTCTGACCGATGCCGTATGATGGTCGCCCATGCCACCTTGGCCCGGGAATCCCTGGAGCCGTCTGACCCGGACCAAAGGAAGTTCCGCACTAGGCGGCGAAGCTGCACTACGCAGGATGAGGAGAAGCACCAACACGAGGCGATGTACTAGGCCGTCGCTAGGAGGACCTGGTTAACCACCAGGGCTCGGCCGGCTAGTGAGAGGCGAGCCGTGCTCCAATAAGTCAGCTTCCTCCGAATAGAATCGAGGACTGGAAGAAACTGCTGGGCGGGAGTGATCTCGAGTCCCACCTGGAACCCTAGGTACCGGACGGTCTGCCCTCTGCTCACCCATCTAAATCCTAGGTGGGCGCCCCACTCCGTGCTAGAGTCCGGGTCTGTGAGGAAACCAACCGACTTTCGCCAGTTGATTTTCACTCCCGCTACGGAACAGAACACCTCAAGAGTCAGCCTCACTCTCTCCAACATCAACTCGTCGTCCTCTATGTAGAGTGCTGTATCATTTGCATACTTTGAGTCTAGCAACTCAGTCTCCTCTCTCACGGGAAGTCAAAGGCCGCGTAATCCGCTCACACGAGACCTCAGGAAGTGAGACATCGCCTCTACAAAGAGTAGGAACAGGTACGGGGCTAGGGGGCAGCCCTGTCGGACCGATCTCTCCAGCCGAAACTCCTCCCCTCGCCTACCATCTATGAGAACCCTAATGGTGGCCGATCTGTAAAGTGCGGCGACCCTGCGAATCCAAGCCTGGGGGAAATCCAACCTCACCATGGTGCCCTCTAGGAAATCCCAGTCCACCTTCTCATAAGCTTTCTAGAAATCCAAGAGTAGTACAACCAGTCTCTACCCACTGTGTTGAGCCCACTCTGTCGCCTCAAAGAAGGTGAATACATTGTCTAGGATACTCCTATCCTGGATAAAGCCTGTCTGTGTGTCATGGATGATGTCTGGCAGCACGGGGCGTAATCGCCTACCAATCATCTTTGCCGTTGCCTTATAGGCCACTGACAATAAGGTGATCGATCTCCATTGGGAAAGCTCCAATCGGTCTCCCCCTTTGGGGAGAAGACTGATAAGGCCTGTCGAAAGGCTCGTGGCATCTGTCCTGAAGTGAAGATCTCTTGGAAGGCCATCAGTAGGGGGTCCTTCACCACTTTCCAGTAGGTAGTAAAGAAGGCCTTAGAGAGGCCATCCTCTCCTGGGCATTTTTGCCCGTCCTGTGTATGGAAAGCCTCCTCTAGTTCCTTCTCTGTGAAGGGGGCTAGGAGGGGGCGTCCCATCTCCTCTGTGACAAGGGACGGGATGTGATCCCAGACCTGCTGCCCACATCGCTGTCCTCTAGCTGAGGCTGTCTCCTGTTGGAAAAGGCGTCTGTAGTAATCAGTGGCAATCTCCATCACCTCATCTGGGCTTGAACGAGTCCTCCCATATTGATCTCGAAGGCTACGTATCTGCACTCCTGAGGTGCGAGGCTGGTGCACTTGGAAAAACTCCCTCACATTGTGTCCCTCTTCCGCGTCCAAAAAGTTGCTGACGTGCGGAAAGAGAACTCAAATGGCTTGTCCTCTAGGCCAGCAATGGCTGCTCGCGCTCGCACATCTTGTGCGTGGAGGGTGGGGTCCCCTGGTGCCTCCTATAGTAATCTCTGCATGGCTGCAAGGTCCCGCTAGAGCGCTCTCTCCTCCTCCCAGCTTTGTTGCCTGGCCTCTATGGCTGCCTTTTGGTAGATTCTGCTCGACTTGGCTAGGATCTCTGCCTCACTCCCTAGTCCAAAGCTGCTCTATCTGCCTCGTCACCTCCTCCCTCCTATAGATTGAGTCAAGGGTCCTACAGGATCGAATGTCTAGGACAGATGTTGGGGGATCTAGAGTTAGGAGAACCGAGCAGTGATCAGACAATGTGGTGCCCGCCAACCGCCCAATCTGGCCCCCACGAGAGCCTCCCCACTCTCCCACAAAAATCCTGTCCAACCACTCCAGTAGAACTCCACCTAGCCGCCTGTATCCCCAAGAGAAGTCCAACGACCTCTCCCTCCTGTGGAAGGCAGGGTCTCTCCACGCATCATGTGCACCTACTGCCAATAGAAATACCTCTCATGCCTCCTTTTCCTCCCCAGTCATGCCCTGATAGTTTCTACCTCTGCCTTGCTGGTCCTCCAAAGCCTCCAGGTTGTTGAAGTCTCCTCCAACGATCCATGAGTCCACCTCTGGGAGTCCATCCGCGATCTCCAGCCAGAACCTGCTGCGTGCCCTAACCTTCGTAGAGGCATAGACGTTGAGGACTCCAAGGCACGAGTCCCCAATATCCAGTCTGATCAATAGAACCCCCCTTGCCACTATTGTCCCGTGGTCTCGTACACAGGCGGTGAGACTCGGGCCAATAGAGGTGCATACGCCTCCACTCCTACCGTGGGCACCTATGGCATGCTCCCAGTAAGTGTGCGAGCTGCTTGGGAGTACCTTCCCTACCCGCTGGGCCTGGGAGAGAGTGAGCTTGTGCTCCTGTAAAAGTAAAATGTCGATCCGTCTAGCAAGGGCAGGCTGCAGCTTCTGCCGAACAATCAACTTCTTGGATCCATGTGCCCCACTGTAGTGGAGACTATTCACACTCCAGGATGCAAGGTGTAAGCTCATGGGAAAACCTGCGACTGACCGAACAGACATCTGTTCGATGTGGAAGCTGCTGATGAGGATGAGAAACTTTGGAGCATGCAGGTACGCTTTGCCGCAGGTCTAGATGGCGAACTCCAATCCCCCATGGTGGAACTCGGCCGGACCATAGGGGTGATAGATGCTCCAGGTGGTACAATCAATGCATCTATCAGCCATACTGAGAGTCGTATGTGGCAGATCACCTGCAATGGGTGCGGATCAGGGGGGGTGCTCGGCAGGGGAGATGGTAGGGGGAAAGAGAGTCAAGGGATGGTGGGATGGTCGGAAGTATGTGGCGGGTGTTAGGGGGGGGACTGGTGGCCCTGGAAGGGGAGGGCTGTGGGCCAGGGTCAGTGGGGAGAGCTTGGGAGGTGGTGGAGGGTGGGTGTGGGGGCTGTGGGATCTCAGGTGGGGTAGTCTGTGGCGCGAGTGGTAGCTGTGGGGGACTGTTGTCCTTCCGGGTGGGATGGGCAGGGGGGGCTGCGGAGTGCTCTGCCGAGGGGGCGTCACTCGCCCTCCTAAGCCTTGCTGTTGAGGCTGCGACTGAGGCGTTATCTACGGTCCCCCCTGCCGTCTCCCTCTCTGTTGTCTCTGGATCCGTGTGAAGCCGTCGGCGTCCACCTGTGGGCCCGTCACCGGAGCCGCCTTGGCCCCGAAACGCGTACAATTTGCTGCGTGATGTCCAAAGTCATGGCAACGCAGGCACTGCCCTGGTTGCCCAGTCACAATGACCTGCTGCCTAAAGGAGTGACCTCCAGCCTCAATCTCCAGGAACTTTGGTATGCTTTTTGTGTCTTTCACGGCCACTCGTACCTTTGGGACTCCTGCAGCTGTCACTGCATCCGTAAAGGAAGCATGGAGAACTGTGCCAAAAAGCCATCTAAAGTTCTCCACTAACTGGTGGTATTCTACCGCCAGTCCAGGAAAAAGTAGGGTGATTGGGTGTCTGAGAAAACTGTTGTGGAGCGCAAATGACTCCACTGTGAAGCCGCTATACCAAGGAACCATGTAGATGACCCCATTTGTAGAGGCATAGGGCGAGCTCTCCACCAACTCACGGGCTGCGTTCGTAGAGGTGAGTCGAACCATGAAGATCCCTCAGCCCATTAGCACTGCCTCCAAGATCTACGCTGTGCCAATGCGCAGCGTAGAGTGGAGCCAGTCCCGCAACTGGCCTCTCGATGGGGAATGTCCAACGACCTAACCAAAGATCGTTGTTTCTTTCAGCTCCAACTCTATGGCCCGGACGGCCAAGAGCTGTTCCTCAAAGAGGATGATGCGCAAGGTGTTTGACTGGGGGGCACTCATAGAATGCGCCGACGTGACCAGAGGTTTCCATCGCATCCCAACTAAGGACCTACCACTCACGCTGCTGCGCTATCGGAGCAGGAGGGGTATATTGCTGCAGAGGAAGGGAGCAACTGGAGGGAAGGAGAACCGATGGCAAGGGGGGGGGGGGGTGGGAAAAGCTTGTTTACACGGTAGGGGAAGTGTTGGACACTGCTGTAATCCAACTCATAGTGAGGTGGGGGGGGGGAGTGCGGAGGGGCTGGGAACCAGATCCTCAAGCGGGAGGACACATCGCGGGTCCAGGCGAGTGGGGAGGACAAGTTTCCAGGTGGGGGTGGAAATATCGTGTTTACAGCAGGGGAGGCGAGGCATGCAGGGGGAGGGGGGGGGGCAGAAGGTGTGGTGTTGGGCGGGGACTGACGAGGGGTCGTGTTGGGGGGGAGGAGTCGCGTTGAGGGAAGACGGATGGTGGGTCGCGCTGCGCGCTAGGGGGGAAGACAGGGGGTCGCATTGGGGGGAGACGGGGGACAAGCGGCACAGAAGGCAGGGGGGGATGGCGGGGAGCTGGCAGCGCACGCTACGGGTCAGCAGGGGGCGCATTGGAGATGTTGGGGGAGATGGAACAGCAGCGCGACGGTAGGAGCCGTTTACCTAGCAATTGTTGGGGCTTGGGATCATAGACCTAGAGTATCAGAGTATGGCCCTTCTGGGCAAGCTAGTTGTCCGCAGCCTTACACTGAGAGGGCAGACCTGGAAGGTCCTATTGCCGGAGGGTCTTCAAGAGTGTAGATCGAGGCTTGGCAGTGAGTGGAGGCCGTCCCTGAGATGGATCTTCACGTCAGCTCAAATTCCCCCCCCCCCCCCCCCCAGATCATCTTTCCTATGTAGCTTGCTCCGTGTGTGGCAGGGCCTCCGTAAGGCTCTAATCTAGGGCCCCCCAAGCTACCAGGAGGAGATAGACTGTCAGTCGGTGATCTGGAACCCCCAGGTCAGGGATCGGGAAGGGGCGCAGATTGGCGGGCACCCCCACATCCAATGGGATGGTTGGGAGACTGACCCGGCTCATACCATCAGGACATGGCGGGAGGTGTATAGGATGGTGGATGAGGAGGTGCTGCAGTGAGTATCAGGCCGCCAAAGAGGAGTGGAGTTGAGAAGGGAGATAGACGTAGCAATACCTCAGGAGTGGCTTGCTCCCCCCAATACGAGAGCCGATAGAGCCCGAGGAGGTATGGGCCGCTAGGTTCTCACCAGCAGGCATCCTCCTACAGGTGGTAGGTAGAGTGGGCGGTGCTCCACCTAGGACCTTCTTCACCATAGAGGAGGGGGGGCGTCTGGCCCTTGACAGAGGGCAGTAGGATGAGGGGATAGCTGTTCTTTCATGGAAGAGGATCAGGGTGATTGGTCTTCAGGGGAAGACATGGTGGCTGGATCCTTTTGTCTTTTGGCAGGAGCTCAGGGAGTGGTGCCTCTGGATCTGGGAGGGCAAGCCACTTGATGAGCAGGAGTGGGATTCGGGTGAGTGGCTATGGCCAGCCACTGCAGTCTCTAAGAAGCCACTGAGATTCCTGGAGTACATTGCCAGGATTGGTAGACACGTACTGATACAGGAGGATACGGATTGGGCGCCGTCACGTAGCAAGCACTGGGTGGAGGACAGCATCACGAAGCCTTTCTAGCAGACCTTTTGGCGCCGCCTATGGGACCGCTGGAGGTCGAGAAGGGTATCATATTTTCTATGGCTGGTGGCACATGGAGGCTTGGAGGTGGGAAGTTGGCTTGCCCATATGCAGAATGAGGGAGGTTGTAAGCACTGCACACAGCAAACTCTGGAAACCCCAAAGCACTGTCTTTGGGCATGTGAGGCAGCGCAACTCGTATGGAGAGGAGGATGCCGCATCCTTTGCCGTATAGCACCCAACCTTGGATGTATCTCGTATGGGGAGCTTTTCGCTGGCAAGCAGTCAGCCAGGGCCGTCACCTTCTGTATGAGGCCGGGATATAGGACGACACAATATTCATTATTGAGGCAAGGTCGTGCAGAGTGGTCAATTTAGAAGCTCTATCCATCTGCCAGGTTTTGGATCCCACAGCAGACCGCTCTGTGGGAGATCATAGGGGGTCTTACTAATTGGCATATTTGGAAGGCGCAGTGTCAAGAGGCTTTCGGCGGAGAGAGACTTTCAGTAGAGGTGACCTTAGCAGAGCTCTGGACCTCCATCATCCACTCCCTCCGCAGCCAATGGGATCAGGTGCAGGGCGAGTCCAAGGCTTGTCAGGAGCTCCGATGTCATTTCATGCGCACTTGGGGCGGCCAGGATTTGTTTTTCCTGATGTAGGCAGGCAGCCCCAGATGGCGATACACCCCCCCTCCGTGGCTTCTTGCCCTCGTCCCCCCAGACCGCCTTGAGTTGCTTGTATACATGATGTACTTGTGACTTTTATCAGCTCCAGCTAGTCTGTTGAGCATGAGCACTCCGTTGTAATCAATTTTATTATGAGTAATATAATCAACCACATTTTACTTGCAAAAAAAAACTATCTTTTGAAGGTTCGTCGTTGTTCGCCCAAGCTACATGGACGCCCACCACTCCCATGGAGTTAGATGTCATATTGGCTAGACTTGTGCATCTTCACACCAATCAAGGATAGAGATTAGTTGGCACTATTTCCATTGCCCCTAAGGAGTATCCAATTATGTTAGATGGAGAAGAGTTCGAGGAGTACTACATATGTTACTACCCGTATACTATGAGATTTGGGGATACTTCCATTGCTTCTTTTAGGATGGCTTTGATTCCCTAACCAAAGTGATGGACTTCTCAAATCAACCTTGCCTTGCACGCTCTCTCATTGAATTGTGCAAGTATTGAGATTACATTCTATGATCAAAGTAGGGGGTGAGTTCGACACATTGGTGACTTCAGAGCAAAAGTGACATCAGACATCACTGATCAAGGTGCATTTGGACCTACTCAATTGCCTTGTAAGAAGTCACCATAGATAGAGCAAGAGAGCTAGGTACAACATTGACACCCACGACCCATTGGACCATGATAGCCAAGTTGACCAAGTATTAGCATTTACTCACTGAATTTGATAGTGTTGGCCCACCAAAGTTAGATGATGACTAAGTCACATTAATGAATAGGCTACCACCCAAAGAATTCAACTTCATACAATAAATCATCTCGCAACCCTAGTTGTCCACATTCTATGAACTATAATATCAACTATTGTGGTACACAAGGTTGTTTGATTAGGTTCACAAGAAATCCCTTTTATCAACTTTAGAGGGGGTCCTTGTCTCTCCACTCCACAAAAGGGGAAGCAAGGGGGTGGAAAGAACAACATTAAGCCCTGGCAAAAGCCAAATAGTCATTTTGATCATGAATATTACTCAAGAAATAAGCATGAGTATATCACATGAGATCATATGGTATACATATCTCTACCTCGATGAAGATTCTCTATGAAAGGATTAGCATGCTAAAGATGTAGGATAGTAAGAGTAAAAATGTGCGCTAGAAATGGATACAAACTAGAGCATGCCTTGCTAGACTCTAGAGATGTGCAAGTGGGAAGATGAATATTGTCTTGATCTGGGTGATAGACATTTGGACCAAGTGAGACACTACACTCCATGATTTGCTAAACTAGAGGGTCTCATGGGAAAGTAGATTCAATTGCTTTTGGCTGAGCACTAGATATAGATTGCAACACAAGAGGAGAAGTCAACGATACATCATGTAAATCCTCAATGGAGGAATAGGAAGGATAGTGTCATGAGGATGTGAAATATTGATGCTTTGCTTAGCATTTGATTAAGTATTAATCATATGTGCAAATGTAAGATGGACATGTGATGTGCAAACTAGTTATTCCACAATGATGGGCCAAGGACCCTAAGAAGTCAATGGGTGTCAAAGGCAAACGTTGTAATAAGCTGTACCTAGCAAGTAATTAATCATATGTGCAAATGTAAGATGGACATGTGAAGGGGAAGCCCTAGAAGATTGATCACTTCAGTTGGAACTCTATACCTCTTCCCCATAATCATAATCGACTTGTGAGAGACACTATTGATCCATTGCTAAGGAAAGCCCAATTGTGCCATGGTAGTCTTCAAGAAGTCCCAATCCACCTTGTCATAGGTTTTTCCTAAGCCCAAAAAGAGCATTGCAACCCTTTGGTTGCTATGTGGGCCCACTTCATAGCCTTGAAGAGTGTCAAGATATTGTCCATGATGCTTCTGTCTTGGACAAGCTTGCCTTTGTGTTGTGAATGATGCCTGGGAGGATGGAGCAAAGTCAATTGCGAATCATCTTTGCCAATGCCTTATCGGCCATTGATAGTAGGCTGATCAGTCACCTCTAGGGATAAGCAAACAATTTGTATCCTCCCCGAGTTGAAGATGTCATAGAAGGCTCATAGCAAGGGGTTCTACACCTCTTTCTAGTAAGTGAAAAAAAGGCCCTGGATAGCCCATCCTCTCTTGGGCATTTCTACTAATCTCATGACTAGAAAACATGGAATGTCTCCTACTCGGAGAAAGGGGTGAGGAGTGATTGTCCCATGTCCTTTGTCACTAGGGATGGAATACAATTCCACACCTACTCCCTGTAGCACAGTACTTGAGCTGAGACTATCTCCTATTGAAAGAGCTATTTCTAGAAGGCAATGGTGAGCTCCATCACCTCCTCAAGGCAAGATCTCACTCTCTTGTAGTATTTGTGCAAGTTGTAGATCTAGTTCCCCAAGGTACTGGGTTGGTGCACCTAAAATAACTCTCTATACACATGGTGTCCCCCTTTTGAACCTAGAAAGTGTTAGAGATTTAGTCATCCCCTGGATTGGCATTGTTAGGCTATAGCTGCTACAATCAATTCTCTCAAGCATAGTTACGCATTCCATGTCAGTTTTGGGCATTTTCAGCAGTCACCAAGAGCAGGCACCTTTTATCGGCAGGTCTGACGGTTTGACATGTTGTAGTGCCATGTGGAAGTACAGCACAGCAGATTGCTATTTTTTGTGTAGTCAGCCAAATCTAGCTGCTGGTCAGCCAGTTTTGGTTAGCCGCCCTGATCATATTTTGGCTATTTTTCATGCTATTTATAGCCAGCTTGCCCACCTAACTTGTTTTTGTCAGGTGTTGAGAGAGATTGGCTCGAGGAGATACTTTGACAACTCATTTGTATATTTGCCTTCTTCATTTCATCATTCATTGACTGCAACTTTCTACATTCTATTCTCTCTTTTCTCTCTCCCTCTTCTCTCATATTCATTGTCTTTCAGTCTTGTCCGTCCATACACTTCTGCATTTGTTGCACTCTAACATGGTATCGGAGCAATGTAGAAGGGCTGATTGATTGTGGGCAGACCTGAATGGGAGGTTTCTTCATGACAAAAGTTTGCATTTTCAGCATTCGAGGGCTGAGGCGAACAAGTGAAGCATGGGAAGGAGCAAAGTTGTTTCTTGCAAACTATTGTTGTTGGTGAAGGAGAAAAGGCTATGTCTTCAGTCTTTTGAAGCAGATTTTGAGTTTTCATCATCTTTGGTAGTTGAAACTCGTTGAAGACGAGCAGAAGAAGCCCTAGTAGGCACCGTCACCATGTGTAGAATTAGAGGGGGCTGCCCTTGTTTTTGTACAACTACTTCTATTGACAATGTCTACCAAGATCAACATGGAGTTTCAGGCTATTATGGACCATAAGGTCCCCGTGTTATTGGCTCTTCCTTCGTATCAAAAGCCCCATGGGAAGAATACCACATTTGGCAGGTAATGATGCTTGCCATCTTGGAGTCCTATGATTTGGTGAATCTGGGGTTTATTGCCCTTAGGGCTTCCAAAGGCCGGTTTTAGAATGGACAATGGAATCCATAACAAAATACAAGAGATGTACTGTCCAAACCTCACAGGTGAATGTCCCATGTAGTGACCAGTAGTACCTCTAGACTTCCTCTCTCCAAGTGGCTGCGATCAAAGGTAACATGAATGAAGAAGTGGAGAATACATAGACTCTAGGGCAAGACTTGAGAAAAATGAGCTAGAGCTAAATGGGCTGCCCAAATGCCCATAAAGGCACCCAATAACAAGTCTAACAAATAGCCTAACACCTATGAAATGTACACCACTAACATGGACTGCTGTGGTTTGGTAATCCACTGCATCCTGCTTGCTGTGTTTTGCTAATCCACTGCTTCTCAATATCAGGAACACTTTGGAGGCATATGTTTTATTCCCTCTGTTGATGCCCACATCATCATCTGCCTAGTGGACTGCTGCTGCTGCATTTTGGGATCTGCCATGGGTACAACACACTTTGACATCAGTCTCATTCACCTCTGTCCCAGTTCTTTGAGAGAGGGAGGTTGGAGGCTCCTCAGAGGATATTCTCATTCAAATTTCTATGGATTGTGTTTTCATGTGTTGTCTTACATTTTGTGTTTTGTCTTTGCCATACCATTTTTTCACAGTTGAGCATATGCTTAGAAGCAAAACTTGATTGATGGCTTGATGAAAAGAAAATCCTTTTTCTTATAGCTTGAAGGCAAACCTAAGTACAGTTCCTCTTTTGCTACGGAGACAACCACAGACAATCACTACAAAAGTCACAAATCCTTACCAAGTCTCTAGCAACTTGGTCAAGAGAGTTGAGCAAGCTTTGTAAGTCAACTTAAGAGTACATCACTGATGACTGTCCTGAAAATTGTCCTGGATAAATCATACTGAAACTTTTCCACCTTAAGTAATGTCCTGAAAGTTTTCAAATGCGAGATACTTCGATGCATGAATCCTGCAGTCAAGCTGAAAGCAGCTTGCTGGACACTTTGAACTTGATGGCAACTTACAACTTGCGTTTTGCTGTAGATAAACCTGCACTCAGCTTTCCTCTTTCACAATATTAATTGCAGCAGGCACAGCACTCTGGCAGCAAATGGAGATTGAAATGGAAGAGTAAGGACCAGAAAAGACTCCTTTCTAAATGCAATATACACATTTGCGATCAATACAGGCAGCAGTCCATTACTGTCTGTGCTTGGCCTACAACCGCACTAAATGAAACTTGTTTTTGACTGCTTTTCTAACCACTCCTTATATGGAAAACTGTTGTAACTGGCTGAAATGATTTCAAATGCTCTTACAAAGTGGACACCCACCCCTTAAAATCAAAAGAGAATGATCCAATCATTCCTGGTGCATCATTGATTCAAAATGCCTTGAGTCTGATGTAGCTTCCATGTCAGAATCTTGCACCATTACACAATGTACTTGTTGAACAAATATTTGAACCACCAGCATGGCTTCAAAACCATCAGTGCATCCCACGAATATCTGTAATCAACATTAGCCAGTTTCACACATTCACAGAGTTGTCAAGACCTTATGCACACCACTGATCCTAGATTATGAGCTCTGATCACCCATTGACTGCTTTGCTAAGAAGTCTGTTCACCAATTGCCACTAGCCAATTTTTTAGACATTGATTCATAACACACTGTTTATGCGTAAAGAGAAATGCGGGCTTAAACAAACCATGAATTGCATATTTGCTGAAAATGATGCTTTTAAGCTTTCTTTGCTTTAAACTTACGGCTTTAGTCAGTGCTGCAGTGAGCTGTCAGGCTATTTTCTTAACATCTCATATTTCCTGTCAAAGGGAAGACTATCAGGAACTTTAAGAGATGAGCATATATTTTCATTCCGTTGCAGCATGCAAGTGTGTCATCCATAGATAATTGTGAATATCTGACCTGCCAATCCTTGTCTGCGTAACGGGGCAATGCAGGTAAGGGAATTAGTGGACAGCAAGCATACTTTAGAAGTCAAGGTAGCAGCTATTGGAACACGCCTAGAAACTGCTGAGAAGGATCTAGATGATAAGATTCAGGTAGAGTGGTTTCATTCTGGTGCAGCCCAAAACATAAACAGTGTTTTGCTCTACTGATTTTGACAGTTCTATTATAGGAATGTGAGGGGCTACGTGCAGAGAAAAACAAGTTGGATGCTGAAAAAGGAGAATCATTAAAGATGCTCAATAAGCATCTTGTCCGTCTTGCTGCCCTAGATCAGGAAGTATGGGTTTCTTCCTTGTTATATCCTCTGAGATGATTTACTTTCATTTTCTGTGAGATTCTTGCACTAGGAATTGCTCTCACAATATGCGATAAATATGTGGTTATGGATGTCAGGTTCAAGACAAAAGTGAGCTGATCACAGGCTTACAAAAGCAACTTGAAATCCAAACTTCCCAAAGGTAAAAATGACTCCTCAATCTTTTTGTGAAAATTTTCTGTTGTATAACCTCCAAAGCTGATATATATTAACTGTTTATCATAATACCAAGTCATATTGATGCTGTTTGATCACTCATAATGATCAACTGCAGGGCTTCGATTGAATTGCATTTGAGAGAGGCACAGACTGTGGCAGAGCATGCTGAAGAAAAGTACAGCACTAGTGATGCTGAACTGAACAAATGTCGTCAGTCCATAGAAAAACTTCAGGCAGGCAGTTTTCTGCTTAATAGAATCATCCTGGGGTGTGTATGGTCTACTAGACTTACCAATTTTACCAGCTGGCTTTGTTGTTGCATTACAGGCTGAGCTCCGTACTTGTAAGGCTAAAGTAAAATTAAAAGGGCAAGTTGCATCACAGCAAGACAATCTTCTCCTTGAGCGGCAAACAGCCATTGATAGAACATTGCAAGAAAACAACACATTAAAACAAGACATTGCAGCTCTAAGGGATGATAATGATTCCCTTAAAAAGAAGGTTTTCCCTAAAATCATTTTTACTTGTGTTGCTCTTCCAGTGCAGCAGGCAGCTTCTAGCCATCATGTCTTAATGTTTACATCCTTTCAAGAGCTGTAAACTTGTCAAAGTTCAAAAAAACACCAGATCTGCTAGATTGCAGTAATCAATATTGTGTACGAAACTCTCAATGTTTTCTAAATGTTTTGAAAATTAATCTAGTCATTTTTGCAGGTGGAAGAGCTCAAAGGAAAGCTAGACGACTCTCAAGAGCTTCAGCAGTCCAATCAGCAGATGATTCAGTAAGTCCAAAAAGTTAACAGGTTTGGTGAACTCCGAACTGGAAAAATACTAATGTTGAATAGATTTCCTCTTGCAGATGGCTCAATCAGCAGTTGACAGATGCTCAACTGGGCAAACTCGGAAGCACCCATGCTTCTTCCCGATATATGTTAAGGCCGAGCTTAAGTTTCCTCTCAACCTCTGATTCTGCAAACCTCAGAGTGTTAAATCATGCAGGGGCCCCATTTTCTGGATCAGGCAGCTTGAATGGGACTTTGTCTTGCACAACATACAAAAGCATGCTGCGATCAATCTCTCCGTTTGGGCAATCTATTCATTCCAAAACATTAGGGACCAGTGCTAGCGATGGTAAGATCCCAGCATTGACATCCGCATCGACCATGAGGTCAGCCACTAATAAGACACAACCCCTACATTCAGGCCAAGATGCTTTGAAGGCATACAAGCCACCTGTTCACCTTTTACCCAAAGCTGAGCTAACAGGAGGTACAAGTGCATCAACCAAGTCCATCAAAGTGGCATCTTGTCCTGAGAAGCTGGATTCGATGACAAAAATCACAGATCCGGTTCTTTCAATTGGGAAAAAAGAAGAGCATTCGTGGACACTGCTTCCTCGGCCTCCGTTATCTTTTGTGGATGCCAGAAATGAGCTTCTGAGTTTAACACCAAAGACCCAGATCCCTTCCACTGCTACCAAGGCACAAAACAATTCCATTAACAGAACTTCCTCAAACAATGAGGATGATGCAGCTGCCGCTAAACCACTGGCTCATTCTGGAGACTTCTCCTCCGCTAGCTCTAGCCTTGCATGAAATTTATTGTGGATGTGTCTAGCCACAATGAATTTTCACATTCGTTTCATGCTCCACAATTTTGGCCTCTTCAAAAGGGCAGTGTGATATAGTAGACCACAGCAGTGCAATAAAAGTACTCTAACCGAGTACTGCCATTCGGGATGATCGCCCCGATCATCTTCAAGTTGTAAGCTTTTTTGTGGTGTAGAACGGATTCGTTGAAATCGTTGATGGATCCTCCTTATGAAGAGCATTAAAGCATATGGGCTTTCGGGAATGTTCTGTGTGAGAAATCGAACGACATTTGGTCTATAGATTTATTTTTTGGTTGGTATTTCTTTGCCTCTAAACAATCTATGCCCATTCGGATGATATGAAATGTGTCGAGCTTGGGAGGAAGGTTTTCCGATAGCAGGTACTTTGGAAATGCAGTACAGGTAAAGTAGCAAAAGCTCGACAGAGTTGTGTAAGACCAATCTATGGACGACAGAGGGGCTCCACTCCCACTCCCACCGCATCATTTCTTATTGAGCACATGTTAAGACACTACAACCTCAAGTCGTTCGCTGAGTAAACCAGATGCTGAAGCCTGAAATCTATATCCATAGATTTTGCAAAAACGAGAAGCAAAATGTGAGGAGAAAGGAAGGAAAAAAGCTTAAAGCGTTGGATAAGGGGGAAGACGAGGCGCAAGAGTCATGCTAGTTACTCTTACAGCATAGAAATGAAAAACTACATTACCATTCAATAACTTAGTATAAAACACTTATCTAAACTTATAATAGTAAAAAACGAATGTGTACAAGTGGTTTCTATCAGCATGGGCTTAGAGAAGAGTGTACATAATAAGCACAAATATCAAAAGAAATTGTAAAATAAAAATAAAAAGTTAAAGAAAGGAAAAAAAAATCAAAAGCTATAAGATTTGGGAAAGAAATCAAGCACATTTTACATCTTAACATTAAAAAAAGGAGTTTAAGCATAGAAAATATAAAAAAGAGAAAACAAAACTAACAGAACATCATGAAACATATCCTGAACTAAAAAGAGAAAAGCTACCAAGAGAAAAATAGGTTTCACACAACAAGGAGTTAAAACATAGAGGATAAGAACACAAATCTTATATGAACGAAAATAAAATAAAACACAGCAATATATATGAGAAGAAAAAGAAGCTGTGCCAATGAGAAAAGGTCAGAAAAGTTAAGATAACCAAAGTATAAATGATGCACAGTGACATCAGAATCATCATAGGCCATAATGAAATCAAGTGCTTACATGAGCATGTATATTTATTGCAAAATCAATGAGTAAATTTCTTGTGTTGTATATAAATATCGATGTGTTTTTGAGCCTATAAGTCCATGCTTTCAATGAAATCCATATCATTAAACTTAGAATGCTCTCCAATAAATACTTTATTAATGTATCTAGAGTCTCAATCTCCAAACGATTGTGCAACTTACTTTTTATCATAGTTCGAGCACTAAAACCTCTCTCACAAATAGCAGTGCTTGAACATTGAACAAGAGCTACTTGACAAAGGGTAAGAATATTTGGATAAGTGTCCCTCCACATATTATCACAAGTAAGTGCTGAAGCTATCTTTGGCAATGTGAATTGTATCCAGTCTCTAGATGCTTGATGCTTAAAATTTCTAAATTCTTCCTTAAACTCATCAACTTTTACCATTGTAAAAAATTTCTCAATATTTAATTTTTTACATGAACCATAGAATGAAGTCAATTGATCTATCTCTAGTGTACCATAAATTTTTAAGGCCTTCTCATGTATTGGATGTTTTATAGGCACAACAATTTTTAAACAATTCAAAATAAAATTATCTTGAAATTGGGAATTCAAGCTACTTACCATTGTCTTGGCAAAAGTAACTTGAAATTCTAAGGCCCTATTAAAGTCTTCTCCATTAGGCCACTTCGCAGCAGCTTCGCTACCTCGAAGCAGCAAGCAAAGTTGCCGTGCTATCTTACGGCAACTTTGCTCAACAATCCATTTCTCATCTTTCTCTCTTCTCTTTTCTCTCTCTCTCTCTCTCTCTCTCTCTTTCTCTCTCTCTCTCCC